>NC_052517.1:923758-1017172 GCF_014356525.2 Nilaparvata lugens | reverse complement strand
GCACGGTAAAATAATGTGAGGAAACATTACAAGAGTATTGCATTGTATAATATGGCACACGAAAAACAATAGAAGAAGAAGAAGATGAAGAAGAAGAAGAAGAAGAAGAGAAGAAGAAGAAGAAGAGAAGACGGAAGAGAAGAAGAGAAAGAAGAAGAATACGGAAGAGAAGAAGAGAAAGAAGAAGAAGAAGAAGGTGATGTAGTAGAAGAAGCAGGAAGACCTAGGTGGAGAGGAGATAGAGAATGATGAAAGATGATGAAGATAATGATGATTAGAAAATGCAGATAGTAAACGATATAATATTTCAATTAGGAGGAGAAGAAGAGAAAATACATAGGACACTGGTAAGAGATTGAGTTGGAAGCCAATGAAAAGCAAATGTACCGTAGAAGGTATTGAAAAGAAGATAAAAACAAGGGGGAGAGTAGCAGGAGAAGAAGAAAATGAAGATGATGAACAATATCAAAAGGATGAGGAGGAGAAGAATGAGAAGAAGAGCAAAAGGATTTGTAGAAGAAGAATGAGAAGAAGAGCAAAAGGATTTGTAGAAGAAGAATGAGATAAACAAGACATGGAGAAGAAAGAGAACAAGGAAAGGAGAAGAACAAGATATGTATGTGTGTGTGTGTGTGTGTGTGTGTGTGTGTGTGTGTGTGTGTATATGAGTGTGTGTGCGTCTGTGTACACGATATCTCGTCTCCCAATATTAACGGAATGACTTGAAATTTGGAACTTAAGGTCCTTACACTATAAAGATCCGACACGAACAATTTCGATCAAATGCAATCCAAGATGGCGGCGAAAATGTTGTCAAAAACAGGGTTTTTTCGCGATTTTCTCGAAAACGGCTCCAACGATTTTGTCTCATATCTGTAAAAATTCCAGGAGCTCCGCCCCATCTATGCAAAGTTTGATTTTAGATTCCCAATTACCAGGCTTCAGATACAATTTAAACGAAAAATTTCAAGTGAAAAAGATTAAGCATGAAAATCTCTACAATTAATGTTCAGTAACATTTTCACCTAAAATTCAAAATAAGCTCGAAATTCGAGAAAATGTTATTATTCCAATTGCAAACTGTTGGCAACTGTTGATTCTATTGAATCATTCACTATGAAGAGATAGCAGACTTCGTGTGTCTCCAGCGTTATTTCCTGTCACCAGCTCTGGCTTAGATCTTTGAATAGTAGACTTGAGATGCGCGTTAACTCTAGCGTCAGGTGATCAATTTTCATAACGGCAAGGAAAGTTGTGTGAGTGCGCCACACCAGATTTTTATGACAGTAGTTGCAGTTTTTATTTTCTTATTTCTATAATTGGAAACGTAATTAAACATTTCTAAATAATTCAAAATAGCTGAAACTTAACATTATTTTATTTTGTATCATCTCAACTTGATACACAACACCATAATTTGATACAAAACTTCCAAACTTTGAATGAATTCTACAAAACTTGTCATATCTTTCCATGCTATTTTTTCTCTGAGATACACATTATGGTATTATCAACACATTATGGTACAATATCATCTCAATTTGATACTCAACACCATAATTTGATACAAAACTTCCAAACTTTGAATGAATTCTACAAAACTTGTCATATCTTTCCATGCTATTTTTTCTCTGAGATACACATTATGGTATTATCAACACATTATGGTACAATATCATCTCAATTTGATACTCAACACCATAATTTGATACAAAACTTGCAAACTTTGAATGAAGTCCACAAACCATGGCATATCTCCTGTGTCGTAGGTAGGTTATAGGTCAAGAGTCCTATATCTGTAAAAATTTCAGGAGCTTTGCCCAATCTATGCAAAGTTTGATTTCACATTCTCAATTGTCAGCCTTCATATACAATTTAAACACAAAATTTCAAGTGGAGAAGATTGAGCATGAAAATCTCTGCAATTAATGTCCAGTAACATTTCCACCTAATTTGAAAATAAGCTCGAAATCCGAGAAAATGTGATTATTAAATTGCAGACTGTTGGCAACTGTTGGTTCTATTAAATCATTCACTACGAAGAGATAGCAGACCTCATGTGGCACCTCTGTGCCACACCAGATTTTTACTTTAATATTGGCGTATGAAGGAGGCTCCTTTTCCTTTTATATTATCCTTGAAATGCAAAATTTCCAAAAACCTTGTATATACGTCGACGCGCAATTAAAAAAGGAGCCTACCTGTCAAATTTCATGAAAATCTATTACCGCGTTTCGCCGTAAATGCGCAACATATAAACATTTAAACATTAATAGAAATTCCAAACCGTCGACTTGAATCTTAGACCTCACTTCGCTCGGTCAATTAACCAAGCAACTCAAGGCAGACAATCGGCAACGAAGCTGTCCCATCTTTCTCCACTTCCATTATAACGTGGACCTCACTATAGCATGTTAGGATGTGATGTTTTCTGATAATGAAATATGTTGTTAATTATTAACTAGGCTACTGTCTTAGTTAGTTAGTTAGGTAGTTAGGCTAACTAAGAATATTGCTACTCCATTGCAAGCCTATTAGCTGTGTGGCTAGGCTAGGCCAGACTATCAGAGCATAGCGTTCACTCTATATTGTAGATTATTGGAGAAGCTCTGTCGACCTGCCTCTGTGATCTAGATTTATCATCATCCTGTTCTGCTTTATAGATTTATAGATCAATTAATCCAGTTTATTGGTCTGATTGCTGTTGGTGAGGGAGATTGATTGATTGAGTACTTTATTTATGTAGATTACAATATATACTGGCTTATACACTTATATACAATAGCTTACAATACAGCAACATTATCGATGAATTTACATAATGTAGACTAAGAAAATAACTATTGAACTGTATATGATATGAAAAAGCAATTTGTAATATAATAACTATAGATAATAATCATATTGTTATGCATCTACATAAATTGGCGGAGCTTTGGACATATCAATGTCCATTCTTTGGGAAGAATATTAAAAATATCCTCCCCACTAACTCTCTACCAAATAAGAGAGAGAGTGAGATAGATAGATAGAGAGATTGATAGAGAATGATTTATTGATTGCGTTTATCAAGAGCGGAGTTAGGACTCTAGGTCCTCTCTTCCACACAATCCAACACATTTGATTGATTGAGTACTTTATTCATGTAGATTACAATATATACTGGCTTATACACTTATATACAATAGCTTACAATACAGCAAAATAATTATAGATGAATTTAGAAAATATAAATTAAAAAAATAATTATTGAACTGTATATGATATGAAAAATAGCAATTTGAATAACTATAGATAAAATGGATAATACTAGCCGTCAGGCTCGCTTCGCCCGTCATATCCGTCTAGCCAGGAGGCTCCGCCCCCTGGACCCCCAACTGGATCGTCGAAGAATGAGATCAGCAGGCTCGCTTCGCTCGCCTGCATTTTTCATTTGAGCATTTTTATCATATGTTAGGACGATCCAGTCGGGGGTCCAGACTTAACGTCTGGCTAAACAGATATGGCGAGCGAAGCGAGCCTGACGGCTAGTAATATAATATTCCTAGGAATAGCTCTGATTGAAGTAGCAGTGCCCAATCAATTTTTCCGCGATAAATGCATTTAAATCTTCAACTTGGTGCCAACCTAACAAAGTCAACTCAACTTAATGCCAACCTGACAAAATTATTAATTTAGTTACCACTTAACAACCGATTCGAAGAGGTACTCTCTCTAGATTTTAGTTCTATAGCCTATTAACATATGGTATGGAAATTTTTCAATTATAATTAAGAGAATAAGAAGAATATACATGCTAAAAGACGAACTTTAAACCCATAAAAACCACCCTTAGAGTTAAAATATCGCCAAAGGATTTCTTAGTGCGCCTCTAAAGGGCCAACTGAACATACCTACCAAATTTGAACGTTTTTGGTCCGGTAGATTTTTAGTTCTACGAGTGAGTGAGTCAGTCAGTCAGTGAGTGTTATTTCGCTTTTATATATAGATTAATCTAGTTTATTGGTCTGATTGCTGTTGGTGAGGGGGAGAGAGAGAGCGTGCTTGAGTAAAAGAGAGACATCCTTAGGGAGTGTCAAGTACACTGGTGAAAAAAGAGTAGAGAAAACAGTAGAAGAAGAAGAAGAAGTGAACAGGAGAAGTTGAATAAAGACAAGAAACAAAACAGTAGGATAAAAAATAGAGACAATTAGAAGATAAACAAAAAGAGAAGACGTGGAAGAAGGAGTGTAAATGAATAATTGGCGAATGAAGTGGATATCGAACAGTAAGCAGGCGAAGAGGATAAAAAAAGTAGAAAGTCTTTCACTCGAATGGTGAAAGGTAGCCTTCTCCTCCTCCTGCTTCTCTTCCACCCTCCTCCTCCTTGGTAGAGAGTTAGTGGGGAGGATATTTTTAATATTCTTTCCGAAGAATGGACATTGATATGTCCAAAGCTCCGCCAATTTATGTAGATGCATAACAATATAATTATTATCTATAGTTATTATATTACAAATTGCTTTTTCATATCATATACAGTTCAATAATTATTTTCTTAGTCTATATTATGTAAATTCATCTATAATGTTGCTGTATTGTAAGCTATTGTATATAAGTGTATAAGCCAGTATATATTGTAATCTACATAAATGAAGTACTCAATCAATCAATCAATCCTCCTCTTTTTATCTTTTTCCTCTTCTTCTTCTACTACTACTTCTACGGCTTCTTCTTCTTCCACGTCGAGTGGGAAAAAGAGAGAGAATAGTGATAGAAAGTAATAATTCACATATTAAGTGAATCTCAATTTATTGAGATTAAATATTTTGTTATAGTGAGGTCCACGTTATAATGGCAGTATGTGATTTGCAATGGTGTTGCTATCCTTGTCTATCATCCCACAAAGCAAATAACTCTATCCTGTTCTGTATCAAATTATGGTGTTGTGTATCAAGTTGAGATGATACTGTATCATATTGTCGAACACTATATTGCTATAGTGAGGTCCATGTTATAATGGCAGTATTTGATTAGCATTGGTGTTGCTATCCTTGTCTATCATTCCACAAAGCATATAGCTCTATCCTGTTCTGTATCAAATTATGGTGTTGTGTATCAAGTTGAGATGATACTGTATCATATTGTCGAACACTAATTGATATAGTGAGGTCCACGTTATAGTGGCAGTATTTGATTAACATTGGTGTTGCTATCCTTATCTATCGTTCAACCAGGCAGATGGCGCTATCTCTTTCACGCAATATTGTTACATTGTTTATCAACAATGTAGAAATTCAACTAATTGACAAAATATCTAATCTCAATCATGAAAATTTATTATTACATCGTTAAAAAATATTTTCTTGACAAATAAAGGCCCGTTTGCACAACAGCCGGTTAAATTTTAACCGTGATTAATTTCACGAGAACCAATCAGAGAAGCCGTTTTTTAAAAGACGGCTTCTCTGATTGGTTGTCATGGAATTAATCACGGTAAAATTTAACCGGCTGTTGTGCAACCGGCACAAAATATGATTAACTATTTTCAACAATAATGAACAGTTAGATTAATCAGATATAGCAGTATCAGCTGTTAGGGTGGCAAGGCTGAGATATGGCAACCCTTTTCTCCTATCTTCCTATACAAACATTATAACCTGGACCTCCTTATATTTCTTCATAGCTCACAAACATTTTGACAACGGTGCTGAGCTAGAAAAGGACAGAGCTATCTGCTTTGTCGAATGATAGACAAGGATAGCAACACCAATGTTAATCAAATACTGCCATTATAACGTGGACCTCACTATAGCAATTAGTGTTCGACAATATGATACAGTATCATCTCAACTCGATACACAACACCATAATTTGATACAGAACAGGATAGCACTATCTGCTTTGTGGAACCATAGACAAGGATAGCAACACCAATGTTAATCAAATACTGCCATTATAACGTGGACCTCACTATAGCAATTAGTGTTCGACAATATGATACAGTATCATCTCAACTCGATACACAACACCATAATTTGATACAGAACAGGATAGAGCTATATGCCTTGTGGAATGATAGCAACACCAATGTTAATCAAATACTGCCATTATAACGTGGACCTCACTATAGCAATTTGTACTCGACAATATGATACAGTATCATCTCAACTTGATACACAACACCATAATTTGATACAGAACAGGATAGAGCTATTTGCTTTGTTGAATGATAGACAAGGATAGCAACAACAATGTTACTCAAATATTGCCATTATAACGTGGACCTCACTATAGATCTTTAGTTTGTCATGTTTAGCCGCTGTTTCCACACTCTTATAATCAATATCAGTCCCGCGCACAAGCCTAGAGCTGACATGGACATCACCCTCAGCAAAATCAAATCGAAACAACAACATCCCTACATTCATTTATCAAATTTTTATTACAAAGTTCAAGATTGGTTGAAACGTGAAAAAAGAAATACACCAATGAATTTTTTCAAGTAGGTCATTGTGTGTACAGTATGAGAAAAATTACATGTTTTAAAAAACCTTTGCATATGTAACAGCTGTGCTACATGGATTTGAAACATGGACCATCAACAATAGCCTCAAATATTGAAAGACAATAAATATTCATGTGTGCTTAGACTGAACTATATCAAACCAGTTACTAGTAGTGGTATATGGCTGTGAAACATGCACCATCAACATTATTATCACATATTAAAAGACAATTATTCATGTGTGTTCAGACTGAACTATTTTAAAACGATGAGTTACTAGCAGTGATATATGGCTGTGAAACATGGATCATCACAAAATTACATGTTTTAAAAAACCTTTGCATGTGTAACAGCTGTGCTGCATGGATTTGAAACATGGACCATCAACAATAGCCTCAAATATTGAAAGACAATAAATATTCAGTGTGCTTAGACTGAACTATATCAAACCAGTTACTAGTAGTGGTATATGGCTGTGAAACGTGCACCATCAACACTATTATCACACATTAAAAGACAATTTTAAAACGATGAGTTACTAGCAGTGGTATATGGCTGTTAAACATGGATCATCAACAATATTATCACATATTAAAAGACAATAATTCATGTGTACTTCGAGTGAAAATATCAAAACTTAGTAGAAATCATGTGGAAGTGTTTTGAAGTGAAAAGGGGCATTTTAGCCCCCCGTTAGAGGCTTATTAGGGGCATTTTGGACCCCGCCAGGGGTGTTTTAGGGGCGGATTCAAATGTTGGGCGGCAAACTGTTGTTTGGCTGGCGTCGACAGAAGTACGACGTGCAGAGATTGCAGCAAGCCAATCAGCTGCAGTTTGTCGGTGCATCCAATGCGAGTGCATCTAAAACTGCACCTACGGTGAGTCAAGATGCGGTTTGGTCCAATAATAATGCGTTTTTGTACTTCAAGTTTCAATATTGTTTTATCAATTTATTAGGTGTGTTCCTAACCACCACCGTTTCATCTACCTGTTGCAGTGCGCATCCTCAGACGTGGTGGTACACAGTCTGCACTCAGTGGATGGAGGCATTTTGGACCCGGATGACCGGCTGTCAGATGTGGCCGACGACAGAGAGCAGTTGGTGGCCACATTTGTGCCCCACCCGCACCAACCCGGAGATGGCGCCAGCAACAGCTCTAGGGGCACGCCCAGTCCTGACCACATCATCTACCATCAGGTCAGTAATTCAGGCTCAAATATTGATTTAAAAGGGTGATTTTTTAGTCCTGTTACTAAGTTTCTAATGTAGATTGAGGGCCGGTTTCCGAGCTCGGTATTTAGCTAAGTTCTAGACTTTAAACAGCTGGAGTCAGAAAATTGGCTTTCCAAAACGGGGTGTAGTCGCAGTTTTTATGACAGTAGTTGCAGTTTTTACTTTCCTTGCCCAATACCATAGGTAAGGAAAGTATTGCTTTCCAAAAAAAATTAAGGTACCCCAATTTATAAATTTCTATTCGTTTCAATGTCCCCTGAGTCCAAAAAAGTGGTTTTTGGGTATTGGTCTGTATGTGTGTGTGTGTGTGTGTGTGTGTGTGTGTATGTGTGTGTGTGTGTGTGTGTGTGTGTGTGTGTGTGTGTGTGTGTGTGTGTGTATGAGTGTATGTGCGTCTGTGTACACGAAATCTCATCTCCCAATTAACGGAATGACTTGAAATTTGGAACTTAAAGTCCTTACAATATAAGGATCCGAAAATGGTGAAAATGTTGTCAAAAACAGGGTTTTTCGTGATTTTCTCGGAAACGGCTCCAACGATTCTGATCAAATTCATACCTGAAATAGTCATCGATAAGCTCTATCAACTGCCACAAGTGCCATATCTGTAAAAATTCCAGGAGCTCCGCCCCATCTATGCAAAGTTTGATCTTAGATTCCCAATTACCAGGCTTCAGATACAATTTAAACGAAAAATTTCAAGTGAAAAAGATTAAGCATGAAAATCTCTACAATTAATGTCAAGTAACATTTTCACTTAAAATTGGAAATAAACTCAAAGTTTGAAAAAAAAAGATTTTTTAATTTGCAAACTGTTGGCAACTGTTGATTCTATTGAATCATTCACTATGAAGAGATAGCAGACTTCGTGTGTCTCCAGCGTTATTTTACTGTCACCAGCTCTGGCTTAGATCTTTGAATAGTAGACTTGAGATGCGCGTTAACTCTAGCGTCAGGTGATCAATTTTCATAACGGCAAGGAAAGTTGTGTGAGTGCGCCACACCAGGTTTTTATGACAGTAGTTTTTATTTTCTTATTTCTATAATTGGAAACGTAATTATACATTTCCAAATAATTCAAAATAGCTGAAACTTAACATTATTTTATTTTGTATCATCTCAACTTGATACACAATACCATGAATTGATACTTCCAAACTTGCAATGAATTCTACAAACCATTGCATATCGTTGTCCTTCATGGGAACGCGCCCAAATAATCATACACTATCTCCACACATGATACAGTATCACAGCAATATGATACAGTATCATCTCAACTTGATACACAACACCATAATTTGATACAAAACTTCCAAACTTTGAATGAATTCTACAAAACTTGGCATATCTTTCCATGCTATCTTTTCTCTGAGATATCACCATAAATGATACATTATCAACATAATATGATACAGTATCATCTCAACTTGATACACAACGCCATAATTTGATACAAAACTTGCAAACTTTGAATGAAGTCCACAAACCATGGCATATCTCCTGGGTCGCTTCATTCAAAGTTTGGGAGTTTTGTATCAATCGAATTATGGTGTTGTGTATCAAGTTGAGATGATACTGTATCATATTGTGTTGATACTTTGTGAAAATACTCGAGATCTGACAATTTTGTGAATTGAAGAACTACGAGACTCAACCTATTTGGGACTATGTGTAACCTTATCTAAATTTGGGCGAGGAATAGCACAAGGTTGCCTTATTGCAGAAAATTGTAGAAACAAATCCAGGGCGAACTGAATATCAACTTGACAAGTAAAAATTTTGGGGACGTGAAAGACTCTATCGTTTTTACTTTCCTTTCCCTATTACCATAGGTAAGGAAAGTATTGCTTTCCGAAAAAAATTAAGGTACCCCAATTTCTAAATTTCTATACGTTTCAAGGTCCCCTGAGTCCAAAAAACTGGTTTTTGGGTATTGGTCTGTATGTGTGTGTGTGTGTGTGTGTGTGTGGTGTGTGTGTGTGTGTGTGGTGTGTGTGTGTGTGTGTGTGTGTGTGTGTGTATGAGTGTATGTGCGTCTGTGTACACGATATCTCATCTCCCAATTAACGGAATGACTTGAAATTTGGAACTTAAGGTCCTTACAATATAAGGATCCGACACGAACAATTTCGATCAAATGCAGTTCAAGATGGCGGATAAAATTGCGAAAATGTTGTCAAAAACAGGGTTTTTCGCGATTTTCTCGAAAAATGCTCCAACGATTTTGATCAAAATCATACCTAAAATAGTCATTGATAAGCTCTATCAACTGCCACAAGTCTCATATCTGTAAAAATTCCAGGAGCTCCGGCCCATCTATGCAAAGTTTGATTTTAGATTCCCAATTACCAGACTTCGGATACAATTTAAACGAAAAATTTCAAGTGGAAAAGAATGGGCCTGAAAATCTCTACAATTAATGTTCAGTAACATTTTCACCTAAAATTTAAAATAAGCTCGAAATTCGAGAAAATGCTATTATTCCAATTGCAAACTGTTGGCAACTGTTGATTCTATTGAATCATTCATTATGAAGAGATAGCAGACTTCGTGTGTCTCCAGCGTTATTTTACTGTCACCAGTTCTGGCTTAGATCTTTGAATAGTAGACTTGAGATGCGCGTTAACTCTAGCGTCAGGTGATCAATTTTCATAACGGCAAGGAAAGTTGTGTGAGTGCGCTACACCAGATTTTTATGACAGTAGTTGCAGTTTTTATTTTCTTATTTCTATAATAATTGGAAACGTAATTAAACATTTCTAATTTTTTTTCTTTATTTATTTACAATGCAAATGACACTGATGTAATAACATTGGAAAATAAAATAATAAGATGGCCCTTGTGCTATTTTTCTTCCAAATTTATATAGGTGAAAAAGTCCTCCGAAATAAGGTTAGAATTGCACGTGTACAATTTTGATAAAATTTTAGTCCTAAACAAAATTGAAAACTATAAATTTTGAATTTAGATGGCTTGAATTAATAAATTGATTAGAAATATTCCACTCAATTACCACTTGTAACGAATAATATTGAGTTATTTAAGAAAATTTGGAACCATTCAAGCAACACAAACTTGTAAACACGTAATTCTTTGTTTTTTTTAATTAATTACTAATTAATTTTTTAATTGATTAATTAATTACTTGTAAAAAAATAATTCAAAATAGCTGAAACTTAACATTATTTTATTTTGTATCATCTCAAATTGATACACAATACCATGAATTGATACTTCCAAACTTGGAATGAATTCCACAAACCATTGCAAATATGTGACCTTTATGGGAACGCGCCCAAATAACCATACACTATCTCCACACTTGATACAGTATCACCGCAATATGATACAGTATCATCTCAACTTGATACACAATACCATGAATTGATACTTCCAAACTTGGAATGAATTCCACAAACCATTGCAAATATGTGACCTTTATGGGAACGCGCCCAAATAACCATACACTATCTCCACACTTGATACAGTATCACCGCAATATGATACAGTATCATCTCAACTTGATACACAACGCCATAATTTGATACAAAACTCCAAAACTTTGAATTAAGTCCACAAACCATGGCATATCTCCTGGGTCGCTTCATTGAATGTTTGGGAATTTTGTATCAATCAAATTATGGTGTTGTGTATCAAGTTGAGATGATACTGTATCATATTGTGTTGATACTTTGTGAAAATACTCGAGATCTGACAATTTTTTGCATTGAAGAACTACGAGACTCAACCTATTTCGGACTATGTGTAACCTTATCTAAATTTGGGAGAGGAATAGCACAAGGTTACCTTATTTTTACTTTCCTTGCCCTATTACCATAGGTAAGGAAAGTATTGCTTTCCGAAAAAAATTAAGGTACCCCAATTTCTAAATTTCTATACGTTTCAGGGTCCCCTGAGTCCAAAAAAGTGGTTTTTGGGTATTGGTCTGTATGTGTGTGTGTGTGTGTGTGTGTGTGTGTGTGTGTGTGTGTGTGGTGTGTGTGTGTGTGTGTGTGTGTGTGTATGAGTGTTTGTGCGTCTGTGTACACGATATCTCATCTCCCAATTAACGGAATGACTTGAAATTTGGAACTTAAAGTCCTTTCACTATAAGGATCCGACACGAACAATTTCGATCAAATGCAATTCAGGATGGCGGCTAAAATGGCGAAAATGTTGTCAAAAACAGGGTTTTTCGTGATTTTCTCGGAAACGGCTCCAACGATTTTGATCAAATTCTTACCTAAAATAGTCATCGATAAGCTCTATCAACTGCCACAAGTGCCATATCTGTAAAAATTCCAGGAGCTCCGCCCCATCAATGCAGATAGATTCCCAATTACCAGGCTTCAGATACAATTAAAACGAAAAAAAAAAGATTAAGCATGAAAATCTCTACAATTAATGTTCAGTAACATTTTCACCTAAAATTTAAAATAAGCTCGAAATTCGAGAAAATTTTATTATTCCAATTGCAAACTGTTGGCAACTGTTGATTCTATTGAATCATTCACTATGAAGAGATAGCAGACTTCGTGTGTCTCCAGCGTTATTTTACTGTCACCAGCTCTGGCTTAGATCTTTGAATAGTAGAATTGAGATGAGCGTTAACTCTAGCGTCAGGTGATCAATTTTCATAACGGCAAGGAAAGTTGTGCGAGTGCGCCACACCAGATTTTTATGACAGTAGTTGCAGTTTTTATTTTCTTATTTCTATAATTGGAAACGTAATTAAATATTTCTAAATAATTCAAAATAGCTGAAACTTAACATTATTTTATTTTGTTTCATCTCAACTTGATACACAATACCATGAATTGATACTTCCAAACTTGGAATGAATTCTACAAACCATTGCATATCGTTGTCCTTCATGGGAACGCGTCCAAATAATCATAAACTATCTCCACACATGATACAGTTTCACCACAATATGATACAGTATCATCTCAACTTGATACACAACACCATAGTATGATACAAAACTTGCAACCTTTGAATGAAGTCCACAAATCATGGCATACCTCCTGGGTCGCTTCATTGAAAGTTTGGGAATTTTGTATCAATCAAATTATGGTGTTGTGTATCAAGTTGAGATGATACTGTATCATATTGTGGTGATACTTTGTGAAAATACTCGAGATCTGACAATTTTGTGAAGTGAACAACTACAAGACTTGACCTATTTCGAACTATGTGTAACCTTATCTAAATTTGGGAGAGGAATAGCACAAGGTTACCTTATTTCTCCTCTCCCTATCATTACTTTCCTTGCCCTACTACCATAGGTAAGGAAAGTATTGCTTTCCAAAAAAAATTAATGTACCCCGATTTCAAGTTTTCTATACGTTTCAAGGTCCCCCGAGTCCAAAAACATGATTTTTGGGTGTTGGTCTGTGTGTGTGTGTGTGTGTGTGTGTGTGTGTGTGTGTGTGTGTTTGTGTTTGTGTGTGTGTTTGTGTTTGTGAACACGATAGCTCCAGTCCTAATCAACCGATAGACTTGAAATTTTAAACTTAAGGTCCTTATACCATGAGGATCTGACAATAAGAAATTCAATAAAATTGAATTCAAAATGGCGGATAATGACTAAAAAACCATTTTTTTCACGATTTTCTCGAAAACGGCTGCAACGATTTTCTTCAAATTTATACCATAGATAGCTAATCCCTATCAACTGACATGAGTCTCATTTTTGGGAAAATTGCAGGAGCTCCGTAATATTCTTGAGAAAAATGGCAGATAATTACTAAAAAACCATGTTTTTCACGATTTTCTCAAAAATTATTTGACCGATTTTTTTCAAATTCATACCCTGTATAGTTATTTATCAGCTCTATCAACTGGCATGAATCTTTTCCCTGGAAAACTAATGGGGGGTCCACCACATCCTTGAGAAATGGACGTTGTAATCTCCTTCTAGTGCATGAGGTAGGTAGGTAGAGCAGTTTATAAAAAGAACACAGTCATAGTCTAGATATTTCATCTGTAGAACAGCTGTTTTGACGACTTTAAAAAAAAAATCATCGAATTTCACAATTTACACAAAGGAAAAAGTACTGTGAAAACAATTATATATACACACATATACTGTATACAGACTGAAGTCTGATCGTAGTTTCAAATAAAATGTTGCCGCCAATCGTCATTATGTTATTCCCCTAAATTATTCTCGTTTAGAAATGGGGCTTACAGTTCAATGAGCAAGGAAAGTTGTGTGAGTGTACCACACCAGATTTTTATGATAATGTACTTATTGTATAAATGATACAGTATCATGTGTGGAGATAGTGTATGATTATTTTATAGTGATGCCATAGACAAACGAAAAGAAAGTCTACCATCCATAGCATATCTTCTTATGCTATATTTTATGTATGCCAATACCTAATCAATGAATGATGAATGATGTGTCGTAGGTGGAGGGAGATGGAAAGACGGCTGCAATTGAAGTGAGAGAGTGTGACCTGCTCGATCAACCGGCGCATATAAGTAGTTTACAAGTGAGGCGAGGCAGTGAACCGGCCTTGAACCATCTACAGGACAACGGTAAGTCAACAACTATAGAAAAATTATAGAAATAATAGAAAAATTATATAGAAAACCAATATATAGAAAAATTCCTATATTATAGTGAGATCCACGTTATAATGGCAGTGTTTGATTAGCAATGGTATTGCTATCCTTGTCTATCATTCCACAAAGCGGATAGCGCTATCTCTTTCTCGCTTTGCTCTGTTAGCAGATCGTCTTTTAACTATGTAGAATTAATAATTGATCAACTAAATATTTTATCTTAATTATGAAATTATTGAAAAATATAAGTTATTGTTTTATAAACTATAATTGATTATTTTAAACGAGAATGAACCGTTAATATTACATCAATAAACCTGTATCAGCTACCGTCCATAGAAGGCATTGACAAGACAGAGGATCGGCAACGTTGATCTCCTACCTCTTTCTTCACTGTCATTATAACGTGGACCCATCACTATAGAAAAAGTGTTTTATTTTTAAAGATTTATTTGAGTGGAAATCAGGAATCAATTCAAGAATTGAATTTATTTATTAATATTACATCAATAAACCTGTATCAGCTACCGTCCATAGAAGGCATTGACAAGACAGAGGATCGGCAACGTTGTTCTCCTATCTTTCTCCACTGCCATTATAACGTGGACCCATCACTATAGAAAAAGTGTTTTATTTTTAAAGATTTATTTGAGTGGAAATCAGGAATCAATTCAAGATTAATTCGAATAAAAATCAGCAATGTGTCGTTGGAATTGATTTGAAACTCGTTGGTTGTTATGGGAGTGTTCATGCATTGGTAGGAAATTAATGACATTTGTTGTTATGCGAGTGTTCACACTGAGGTAGAAAATGAACGCAATTTGATGGGTGTGTTCACATTAGTTTAGTCCTCAGAAGGAGAATAACATTGGTTGTTATGTTAGTGTTCGCACGTTGGTAGAAAATTAATACTAATGGTTGTTTCGGGAGTGTTTACACTGAGGTAGAAAATGAAAACTATTGTTATTTAAGGAAGTGTTCACATTAGTCTAGTCCTCAGAAGGAAAACATTGGTTGTTATGGGAGTGCTCACACTGACGGAGAATACTATTGATTCTTAAGAAATCGTTTTCATTAGTGACAGTCATCAGAAGGAGAATTACATTGGTTGTTATGGGAGTGTTCACACTGAGATAGAAAATTTTAAACATTGATTGTTACAGGAGTGTTCACACTGAGGTAGAAAATGAATACTATTGATTCTTAAAGAAGCTTTTTCATTAGTGACAGTCTTCAGAAGGAGAATTACATTGGTTGTTATGGGAGTGTTCACACTGAGATAGAAAATTTTAAACATTGATTGTTATGGGTGTGTTCAACACTGAGGTAGAAAATGAATACTATTGTTTCTTATGGGTGTGTTCACCCCAGTGCTAGTCTTTAAGAGGAGATTATTGGTTGTTATGGAGTGATCCGTGGTGTAGTGGATAGAGTGCTTGCGTAGCAACCTAGAGATCCCGGGTTCGAACCCACTCAGAGCCAAAAGTTTTTGAACAGGTCACTCCCGTGTTATCGGATGGGCACGTTAAACTGTCGGTCCCGGCTGAAGTATGACAGTCGTAAGGCCCATTGACGGCTCTAATATTAAGGCGAGGTGGAACTTCAGCCAGGAACTCCCCACCAATAAAAGCCATACGAATATTATTATTTGTTGTTATAGGAATGTTCACACTGAGGGAGAAAATGAATACTATTGTTTCTTATGGGTGTGTTCACACCAGTGCTAGTCTTTAAGAGAAGATTTTTCGTTGTCATAGTAGTGTTCACACTGAGGTAGAAAATGAATACTATTGTTTCTTATGGGTGTGTTCACACCAGTGCTAGTCTTTAAGAGGAGATTATTGGTTGTTATAGTAGTGTTCACACTGAGGTAGAAAATGAATACTATCGGTTGTTATGGAAGTGTTCACACTAATGCTAGTCTTCAAGAGAAGATTGTTCGTTGTTATGGGAGTGTTCACACGTTGGCAACACACCAACACCATTATGATCCAAATGAGTAAATATTAATCTATTGAAATCTCTTATCTCCTCCAAGATATAATAGTGTATTATGGAATGTATGCCTAGATGATAATAATAATTATTGTAAACTAGTTGCATAACCGGTGATCTTCCATTAACTCAGTAGTTTTTCTTCCTCTAGTGAGACGATTAGTTAACTTTTATACTGTCAGCTGCACTCCTCATAAATAATTACTTTTTGGTGTCAGTATTGGCTTTGAATATAACATGAATGGATGCTTGCTTACAATTCAACCTTCAATGTTGATAAGCTGAGTGAATGTAAATATCTACATTATTTTGTTTGGCGCATGTCCAGTTTTTGTATTCGTTGAGACTGCGTAGCTCTGTGTGTCAATTATTGATATTATTGATGAATTATTGTTTGATGATGATGATGATGATGATGATGATGATGATGATGATGACGAAGAAGTAGTAGTAAAAGAAGAAGAAGAAGAAGAAGAAGAAGAAGAAGACATCAGGAAGAAGATGAAGTGGAAGAAGAAGAGGGAGATGGAGAAGAAGAAGAAGAAGAAGAAGAAGAAGAAGAATAAGTAGAAGGAGATGATGGTGAAGAAGAAGAAGAAGAAGGAGATGATGGTGAAGAAGAAGAAGAAGAAGAAGAAGAAGAAGAAGAAGAAAAAGAAGAATAAGTAGGAGATGATGGTGAAGAAGAAGATGAAGAATAAGAAGAAGAAGATTAAGAAGGAGAAGGAGATGATGGTGAAGAAGAACAAGAAGAAGAAGGAGATGATGGTGAAGAACAAGAAGGAGAAGGAGATATCCTATTATTTTATAATGATGAAGATGAAGAAGTGGTTGTAGAAGTAGGAGAAAAAGGAGAAGAAGAAGATGAAGTAGGAGAAGAATAAAAAGAATAAGATAGTAAATAACAAGAAGAAGATTTTTATTCTATGATGAATTGTTTGATAATGATGATGATGATAAAGATTGAGAAGAAGAAGAAGATGATGATAATGAAGAAGGAGAAGAATAAGATAGTGAATAACAAGGAGAAGAAGAAGAAGAAACATCATTTTCTGAAGAAGAAGGGAAAGATGCTTGAGAAGAGAAGAAGTAGAGGATGGAGAGAAGGCGAATAGAGAAGAAGGAGGAGGAGGAGAAGAAGAAGAAGAAGAAGAAGAAGAAGAAGAAGAAGAAGAAGAAGAAGAAGAAGAAGAAGAAGAAGAAGTTGATAGATAGTACAGAGTGTGTGAGTCATACACAGTTAGTCAGGGTCACATAACAATAACAATTCAGATAAGAGAGAAGAGAAGCAAAAAGCCAATGCTTTATTATTATTGCCACATTATTTTTGTATACACTACATACGTTCGCTTCTTATTGTAATAACTCGAAACTGCTCAGTAATTTTTCCCATCATAGTTTCAACACAATATGATACAGTACCAACACAGTATGATACAGTATCATCTCAACTTGATACACAACACCATAATTTGATACAAAACAAGATAGAGCTACCTGCTTTGTGGAATGATAGACTAGGATAGCAACACCAATGTTAATCCAATACTGCCATTATAACGTGGACCTCACTATTGAACAAGAAAAACCACATGATACAGTATCATCTTAACTTGATACACAACACCATAATTTGATACAAAACAGGATAGAGCTACCTGCTTTGTGGAATGATAGACAAGGATAGCAACACCAATGTTAATCAAATACTGCCATTATAACGAAGACCTTTTTATAGAACAAGAAAAATCACAACATGATACCGTATCAATCAACACAATATGGATACAGTATCATCTCAACTTGATACACAACACCATAATTTGATACAGAACTGGATAGAGCTATCTGCTTTGTGGAATGATAGACAAGGATAGCAACACCAATGTTAATCAAATACTGCCATTATAACGTGGACCTCACTATAGCAATTAGTGTTCGACAATATGATACAGTATCATCTCAACTTGATACACAACACCATAATTTGATACAAAACAGGATAGAGCTACCTGCTTCGTGGAATGATAGACAAGGATAGCAACACCAATGTTAATCAAATACTGCCATTATAACGTGGACCTCACTATAGCAATTAGTGTTCGACAATATGATACAGTATCATCTCAACTTGATACACAACACCATAATTTGATACAAAACAGGATAGAGCTATCTGCTTTGTGGAATGATAGGCAAGGATAGCAACACCAATGTTAATCAAATACTGCCATTATAACGTGGACCTCACTATAGAACAAGAAAAACCACATGATACAGTATCATCACAACTTGATACACAACACCATAATTTGATACAAAACAGGATAGCGCTATCTGCTTTGTGGAATGATAGACAAGGATAGCAACACCAATGTTAATCGAATACTGCCATTATAACGTGGACCTCACTATAGAACAAGAAAAACCACAACATGATACAGTATCAATCAACACAATATGGATACAGTATCATCTCAACTTGATACACAACACCATAATTTGATACAGAACAGGATAGAGCTACCTGTTTTGTGGAATGATAGACAAGGATAGCAACACCAATGTTAATCCAATACTGCCATTATAACGTGGACCTCACTATAGTGAAATTCACTAAAAACGTTGGGCATTCCTTATAAATAACTTATTAATGCTCACATTTTGAACAGTGAAGCCAACTATAGGAGAAAAAAGATGCATTCCCTCCTTATTTCAAAGTAGCTGGCTTTTCCTTATTACATTTCCTTTTTATCATTAGAATTATTTTCCTTTATTTCGGATTGAATTTGTTCGAAATTGTTGTAGAAGGTTTCTGGGAAAAGCGGATTCAATTCAATAGCAAAGAATTGTATATGATGATGATGATTCTTGAATGAGACCTAGGCTTGTGCGTGGGTCATTGGAATGTCTTGATTTTGATTATAATGGAGAAAATGATGGTTATGATCCCCCCATGAGACCTAGGCTTGTGCGAGGGTCATTGCAATGTCTTGATTTTGATTATAATGGAGAAGATGATGATGATGATCCCTACATGTAACCTAGGCTTGTGCGTGGGTTATTGCAATGTCTTGATTTTGATTATAATGGAGGAGATGATGATGATGATGATGATCCTCGAATGAGACCTAGGCTTGTGCGTGGATCATTGCAATGTCTTGATTTCGATTATAATGGAGGGGTTGATGATTATGATGATCCCTACATGTCACCTAGGCTTGTGCGTGGGTCATTGCAATGTCTTGATTTCGATTATAATGGAGAAGATGATGATGATGATGATTATTCTTGAATGAGACCTAGGCTTGTGTGTGGGTCTTTGGAATGTCTTGATTTCGATTATAATGGAGAAGATGATGATGATGATCCCTACATGACACCTAGGCTTGTGCGTGGGTTATTGCACTATCTTGATTTTGATTATAATGCATATAGGTGGTCTCCGAGCCAACGGAAGTATCCTTCCTGTTGTAATACTATGTATTAGAAATTGAGAGCCATATTTAGAGACTGGAATTGAGTTAGAAGGAATTAACAGTCAAGCTGTAGCTTCGATTCTCCATAAATGATAATTGATAATGATTATATCATAAAAATCACCTTCTTATTCTTCTTCTTCTTTTTCTTCTTCTTCTTCTTCTTCTTCTTCTTCTAATTGCTCTGCATTTGAGAATAGCAATTTGTTTTCTACAAAAAAATTGACAACTTTTGTTGCTCTATATTATTTGAGAACAGCAACCTTTTTATTCAAACAATTGAGAACTTGGGTTGCTCTATATTTGTGAACAGCAACTTTTTTATACAAAAATTGACAACTTGTGTTGCTATAAATATTGTGAACAGCAACTTTTTTATACAAAAAATTGCCACCTTTTGTTGCTCTTTTTTGAGAAAAGCAATTTGTTTTCTACAAAAAATTGACAACTTTTGTTGCTCTATATTTGTGAACAGCAACTTTTTTATACAAAAATTGACAACTTGTGTTGCTATATAAATATTGTGAATAGCAACTTTTTATACAAAAAATTGACAACTTGTGTGTTGCTCTATATTTGTGAACAGCAACTCTTTTATACAAAAAATTGACACCTTTTGTTGCTCTACATTTGTGAACAGCAACTTTTTTATACATAAAATTGACAACTTGTGTTGCTATAAATATTGTGAACAGCAACTTTTTTATACAAATAATTGAAACCTTTTGTTGCTCTATATTTGAGAACAGCAATTTGTTTTCTATAAAAAAATTGACAACTTTTGTTGCACACTACATTTGAGAATAGCAACTCGATTTCTACAAAAAATTGACATCTTTTCTTGCACTACATTTGCGAACAGCAATTTGTTGCCTTAAAAAAAATTGACAACTATTTTTTGTAGAACACTATTAGGTGGACAACATTTTTGTTGACAACTTTGCTGGTGTAAACTCAGCTTGGAGCTGTATAAATTATTATTTCTATGACAGTTCAGATGTGCCTTCTATCTCTATTCACATGCAAGTCGCACGTCCAGTCAATTGGAGGTCATCCGTCAAGAGAGAGAGAGAGAGAGACAGAGAGAGAGAGAGTGAGTGAGAGAGAGAGAGAAATATAGTATGAGAGAGTAAGTAGTGTGTTAGTATGAGAGAGTAATGAGATAGATGTAGTTAGTAAGAGAGAGAGAGAGTGAGTGAGAGTAATAAGAGATATTGAGAGAAAGAGAGACTAATGAGTAATGAGTGATAGTATGAGAGGGCATGAGAGAGGGCTGTGTGAAAGAGAGAGGAGTGAGAGGGAGAGAGATAGAGTATGAGAGAGTAATGAGTGTGTGTGTGTGTGTGTGTGTGTGTGTGTGTGTGTGAGAGAGAGACAAAGTGAGTGAGTGGTAGGTGTGAGAGAGTGAGTAGTGTGTTAGTATGAGAGAGATATAGTCAATATGAGAGAGAGAGAGTGTGTGTGAGAGAGAATAATGAATTAGAGAACATGTTCAGAATGTACATCCGGTGAATTTTTTGTTTGACTTGGTTCTGCTTTTTCAATAATTTATTTTCAAAGCACACCTAATCAGCTGTGCAATTGCTTTCAAGGTCAAATAATTATCTGACCATTAAGCTCATTGATACATGTATTATTAGTATTTGATACGTGTTGCATATTTGATTGATACACGTATCAAATTTAACTGATACTTTTTTTGTATTATTTGTGATGTGTGGTCATCCATATTTTTTATAATTAGCAGGTAACCCGTGCTTCGGAAAAACTTTTCAAACTGAAACCACGAAGAATTTAAAATAGGCTTATAACCATCCTCGGTGAATTGAGAATCTAAATGCAAAATGTGAAGTTAATGAGTTGAGTAGTTGAGACGTGATGATGCGTCATTCGTGAATTTCCTATCCTCTACGTGTAGAAGCCAGTCCTTTCCTTTATTATAGTAATAGATACAAACTTCTTCTACAAGAACTCTTACAGTTACTAGAGGGAAATTTGATTTATTTACCAACATTTATGAATTTCATTGGATATATATAAATCTTTCCTTTATTATACTAGTAGTTCTGTGAACAGTAGACCTCACGCAGTATTCTCATCCACAAGTACCTGATTGAAACTATAGACCTTATGGAAATACAGCAATAGACTGGCTTCTCCACACATCTGTGTAATCACTTGTCAGCTGATTTATGATGAATAATTCTATAGTCTGATTTTTACTCTAATATTGGCGTATGAAGGAAGCTCGTTTTTCCTTTTATATTATCCTTGAAATGCAAAATTTCCAAGAACCTTGTATATACGTCGACGCGCAATTAAAAAAGGAACATACCTGTCAAATGTCATGAAAATCTATTACCGCGTTTCGCTGTAAATGCGCAACATATAAACATTTAAACATTAAGAGAAATGCCAAACCGTCGACTTGAGTCTTAGACATCACATCGCTCGGTCAATTATAGATATAATAAAGGAAAGAGCTGGCAGAGGGATATAATTTATTATTATGCAGAGGGAGCTCTGTATACTATAGAAGAATACTTTTCCTAATAAATCTATACTATAATAAAGGAAAGAACTGGCTTCTACACGTAGAAGATAGGAAATTTACGAATGACGCATCATCACGTCTCAACTACTCAACTCATTAACTTCACATTTTGCATATACATTCTCAATTAACCGAGGATGGTTATATGCCTATTGTAAATTCTTGAAGATTTCAGTAGGTGAAGTTTCCAGTTTGTCAAGTACTTAATTAGGCCTTTGCGGAGCTTGGGTTACTTCTGGTGTTTAAATGATTATAATAATAATTATAATAATCTGGTGTTTAAATAATTATTCAGATGGGATAATTGGTTGTATTTGATTTATGTTGGCAGCTCCGAACGGACGAGCGGGAAATTCAAATTCGAACGCCAAGCGGTGGTCGGCTGCTCCAGTCATAACTGAGTCCACCAAACTCAATAACCTTCACAAGGTAATATCATTTATTCCCTACTACTTATTCTTCTTTCTCTCCTTCTGCTTCTTTTTCTTCTTCTTCTTCTTCTAATTCTTAGTTTTTCTTAACTCCTCATCTTTCAATCTACTTCTATTCAATAAAAAAATCCAATTCTCTTTCGAATTTTCATTCTTCCATTATCCTCTGTTATCTCTTTCTCTTTTACTCCTGAATTCCCTCATTCTCTTCTCATTCTGACCTATTCTTTCACTCTCCACTGATTTCTAGGACAACGACCGATGTGGTCTAACAAACGGACACAATTGAGAAATATAATCTAATCTAATTCTGATTTATTCTTCTCCTATTCTTCCATTATCCACTGCTATCTTTTCCTCTTTTATTCTTCAACTTTCTCATTCTCCATCTAATTCTGTTTTATTCTCATATTCTTCCATTATCCTCTGTTCTCTATTTCTCTTATTCATTTATTTAGCTTATGGCAGATACACACTAATATACATGAGTCTCAAATGCCTACATATAAACTGTATATTCCCAAATTCTCTGAGATGTTTTGTAGTTTTCGGTGAGGAGAACATAAGTTTGTCTGACCGCCATCATTTGCTAGTCCATTTAGCGTTACCCAATGTGCACCATGGAGGCGAACTAGCCTCACACATATTCAAGTAAAAATCTGATTGCTGGAACAATTTTGAGGTCAAAGAAGGTTAAAACTCAATTTTCAACTTTTACAGAAAGAAAAATATTTTCAAAATCATTTTCACCATTACAAATGTCCAAATTGCTTCAAATTGGAATTTATCACATATAAACAATCCAAATATAGAAATTCTTTTTTGAAATTATTTGCTAATTTATGTATCTGTTTCAGTTGAATACTACTCTAATATTATTTTAATATATATTTCTATTTATTTTTGAATTCTCTTCAATTGTCTCATTCTCTAATATTACTCTAATATTATTACTCTAATAATATTACTCTAATATTATTTTAATATATATTTCTATTTATTTTTGAATTCTCTTCAATTGTCTCATTCTCTGCTGATTCATAGGATGACGACCGTTGTGGTCTAACCAATAACACAATTAAGAAATCTAATCTGCCGTGCTACCAATTTCTCCTAAATAGGTTGAATAGCATTTTTCACCTTTCAACCTAAAGAAAGTTATCGGCTCCAAAATGGTAGATTCTTGATAAATTATGAATGGATCTATTGCTTATGAATGAGAAATCCAGTTTTCAGAGCAAACCAACTTATAATCTTCAGAAGAATTTTGGCAGTATACAACACAAATCCATAAAACAATACCTTACACACTTAAACATCCAGCATCATTACAAGCTAAATACTTATCCATTTATATAGTTGAAAAACAATGGCTATAGGCTTGTAGACACACAAAACAAATTATACAAACTTAGGACACCATAAAACTGTTCAAAACTCAATTTAAAACATTAAAAATTTTACTTATACAGAAAAATATTCAGAGAGCACAAAATTAGAACACATAGCCAGCCACCATTTTTTAGAGAGAAGACCTAACAAGTCTAGAGCAAAGCCCCACCTCAAAACCAGTGTCGACGTTATGAACACGTCACCAATATTAAATTCCAAAAAATTATAAATTACAAGTTTAGAATTTACATTTTACATTTGTTCTCAATAAAACTTTATTTCGAAACTGTTATTTTAAATTTATAATGATCTATTTATCTGTTAATTCTGTTAACTCAGTTTCGGTGATACCATGGAATGTGCAACACAATTATTTACGATAAATTCTCAGTTAAAAAGTTGTCCGCATATCGATTACTCTGATATTTACTATCAAGTTTTATAGATGTCGAATTGAAGATTCGATTTTAATTGAGAAAAAATGTAATATTACAAATCTAATTCCGTTTTATTCTCCAATTCTTCTATTATCCTCTCTTCTTCCTTTCTCTTTTATTCTCTTCAATTCTCTCATTGTCCACTGATTCGTAGGACGACGACCGATGCGGTCTGACAAACGGACACAACACGGACAAATGGCGGGACATGGACGAAGAACTGGAGGAAGAGGAGGATGAAGAGGAAGAGGAGGAGGAGGAGCTGATGAACGGAGGAGGAGGTAGGGCGGGCAGAGGAGGCAGCAGGAGGAGGAACGGCTGGTTGAGAGGAGGCGGAGGAGGAGGTGCTCCTTTCGCCCGAGATGGCAGTAATCGGCTGTCCATGCAGTTTCTGGGAGAATCGCCCACGTAAGTTTGAGAAAAATTCAAGATATTTTTTGAGATGGAATTAAATAGAGAATGCATTTATTCAAATGCTGATTAATATATAATTATTATTTAACGAAAATCCCAAATAAATGCTGCAAATCACCCCGAAGACTTCTGCTACTGCAGACATTGACAACAGGGTTAACAGCTAGATGGAAATTCGATGAGAACTACTATCCAAAAATTAGTTGCCAGCCCGGGAATCTAACCCGGTACCTCCCAATTGCGCATTTACACCGAAACGCGGTAATAGATTTTCATGAAATTTGACAGGTATGTTCCTTTTTTATTTGCGCGTCGATGTATATACAAGGTTTTTGGTAATTTTGCTTTTCAAGGATAATATAAAAGGAAAAAGGAGCCTCCTTCATACGCCAATATTGGAGTAAAAATCAGACTATAGAATTATTCATCATAAATCAGCTGACAAGTGATTACACAGATGTGTGGAGAAGCCAGTCTATTGCTGTATTTCCATAAGGTCTATAGTTTCAATCAGGTACTTGTGGATGAGAATACTGCGTGAGGTCTACTATTCACAGAACAACTTGTTATTATTAAACGAAAATCCCAAATAAATGCTGCAAATCACCCCGAAGACCTCTGCTACTGCAGACATTGACAACAGGGTTAACAGCTAGATGGAAATTCGATGAGAACTACTATCCAAAAATTAGTTGCCAGCCCGGGAATCGAACCCGGTACCTCCCAATTGCTAGTCAGGAATGCTTACCCTTACACCAATTTGACAATCTCTGGATAGCAGCGCTCACTTTATACGAAGCCACAGCAATTGGGAGGTACCGGGTTCGATTCCCCGGCTGGCAACTAATTTTTGGATAGTAGTTCTCATCGAATTTCCATCGAGCTGTTAACCCTGTTGTCAATGTCTACAGTAGCAGATGTCTTCGGGGTGATTTGCAGCATTTATTTGGGATTTTCGTTAAATAATAATTATATATTTTTTTGAGTTTTAGGGGTGAATTTGAGGTTTTTGAAGAATTTGAACGTTTTCGAATTAATAGTATCTTACCACACAATGACTCTCTACGTTACAACTCTCTCATTCACGAGAATCTGTAAAGATACACAAGGAGCTTCAATGTATCTTTCCATAAGCAACAGATGCTCTTCTGTATCTTCTCAGAAGCAACGTGTTGCATCCGAACAGATACACAAGGAGCTTTAATGTATCATTTATCACAACACAGCCTATCAGCTGACATTCGTTCAACATGCTCTTTCCATTGTTGGTGATACGTTGCAACTCTCTCATTCATGAAGAATGTCTGTGTGTAGGGAGCTTCCTCCATCTAGGGATCTAGGGTCTCTGAAACGTGATGTTCTTGCAAAGCCGTGAATATAACCCCGCCAACCATACCTTGCCTATATTATGCCGTTTCAAAGTCACCCAGGCAAAGCTATGGGACGCGTACTGTAATAGTATCTCAAGTCACAAGGACGGGAAGGAGCCTTTTGCAGGCGAGAATGATGTTTCTAGTCGAGGTGTTAGCCGAGACTAGAATTTCATTCGAGCCCTGCGAAAGACATTCACGTCCAAGTAACGTACACTATTTTTTGTCATAATAATCCAAAAAAGAATAATTGAGAAACAGAAAACATTACCTGCTTGTGCTGACATTACTACATGCATTCTATAAACATAACCTATTTTACAAATCTTGAATCAGGAATTTTGTGAAAGTTGACAAAACTTCCACCTGGAGCGCTGAAGGTGGTTTTTGTAGCAGTTTTGCTGTTCCTATTTCGGAACTAGGAAACATACTCGACTGTAAAGAAAGAAAGAAAGAAAGAAAGAAAGAAATATTTATTGCCAAAATCATTAAACAAACTTTACAAATGTGAAAAATATAAAAATTTTCATATACAATACATTGCAAAAAATTGAAATTAAAATATTTTCCATTTAAAAATCGATTATAATATTATCATTGGCGTTACCAGCAAAACTAAGTAGTTTGAGCGATGGCAACGAGTAATCAGTCGGCTATAATTAGTGGCTTGAGATTCAGTCGAAAATAGAAAAAATATAATAAAGAAAAAAGAAACATATGGAATGTATGAAAAAACTAGAAAAAAAAAAAATTTCAATCCGAAAAGAAGAAGTACTAAGAGTGAAATACTAAGAGAGCAGAAAAACTAGAATGAATTCATAATAATTTAAAAACTCAAAAGAAAAATAGATGATTCATGTAATTATTAATCTACAATTCACTGTACATATGTAATCCATTTAGTAACATAATGTAATTCATTTGTAGCATATATGCAATTCCTTTTGTAAGCAAAGAGAGAATTAGAAAAACAATACAATACAGTACACATGACACAAAAAATTAAACTTAGAGAGAGAAAATTAATCTGGGAGTATAGCCCTACTAATAATAAATTCAGAGGAACTGAATTTAAAGGAAAGTAAAGGAAACATATGGTTTCATTACAGTAGAGTATGCTTTAATGAGAATCATATGTTTATTTGTTCTGCAAACAGCTGTTTACCGGCTTGATTTCATGGATGTAAAACAGCTGAGATTGAATGACTATGACAAAAAATAAGGTTAATATGGAGTGACCTGATTGGCTGAGGTATGGTGTCAGAGTTTTCAAGTCGCACCTGATCGATTTCAGGGTCTCTCACACATGACTTGACGAAATTTAAAAATGGAAACAAATGATATTGTCGAAACGGTGGCATGCCAATCGACCGAATCCCAAACGACCGAAAAGCTATATTCTCCCAAACAGCCGAAATAGTATATTTCGCACCTAGAGCAGAAAATGATATTTTTCCGGCTCGAAATCGGTTTTCAAGTCCGAGGCCGTAGGCCGAGGACTAGAAAAGATTGAGAGCCGGAATAACATTTTTGCCGGTGGTGCGAACGCTATTTTTCGCCACACACAAAAATAAACAATATATACATTAGAATTAGTTGTTTACTAAGCACTTCCGAAAGCAGAAGTGGAAGGTGATAGCTCTAGCAAATCTGAGGTAATCTGAATATCAAGAAATTGTCCAAGTATTTTTTATTCTGATTTGTCTAAATAACCTAAAAGATGATGTTCAATTATGTGGGAGGTTGAGTTTATACTTTTTTATTCTTTCAAATGACAATAAGATGATATTATTATAAGGCCTGGTTGCACAACAGCTGGTTAAATCTTTAACCGTAACTAATTTCACGAGAACCAATCAGAGAAGGCGTTTTTGAAGAGACGGCTCCTCTGATTGGTTCTCGTGGAATTAATCAGGTTAAATATTAACCGGCTGTTGTGCAACCGGCACTAAGTGTTTTAATTATTGAATAATGAACACAAATAATTAAAAGTTTTTTGATCAGCTGTTTTTTGATCACCTTTCTTAGTTCCATGTTAGCGGCTGGAAAGGGTACTCTTTCCGGCCTAGGCCGGAAAGAAACCTGTTCTGACGTCAGACGAGAGTCGTCTGCAAACAATGTCTTTCAGATCTACGTAGGGACTGGAAAACAGCTGCTTTCTGTGCAGTGTGGCGAAAACTACTTTTTCCCATTCGACAGAATTAATGAAATATTGAAACTGGAAGTTTCTCATTCAGCCGAATCCCAAATGACCGAACACTTTTGAGAATTTTCCCAATCTACAGAAAACGTTGTTTGTCGCATTGAGCCGAAAGTGTTGAGAGTCCCATCTGACCGAAAGTGATAGAATACCCAAACGACCGAAAATTTCTCTAGTTTGTCGCAAATGACCGAAAGCGTTCGGCCAAATGGGAAAATAATTTTTTTGGCTGGATGGGAATTCTATCACTTTCGGTCGTTTGGAATCCCACGTGTCGATACCACTGGTTTTTTTTAAACAATTTGAGATGCACCATTGGGTTGATAAACTATGATGATTATCATCTAAACTGGGGTTTTCAGGCGTTTTCAGACAAGTAGGCAGAGCAGAAGCTCTGATTGATGCTTCAAAATAATTTATTTGTAGTTTATTTTTTATAATTTATTATTTTCTCATATTTTCTATCTTCTTTTTATTGAAAATTGTATTATGTTGGAAATTATTGTATAGTGTGGAGGAGGCAAAATGGGGTTTTTACCTGTTGTCTCCATGAATAAATAAATAAATAAAAATAATTAAATAAATAAATAAAACAAGAACATGTACATTCATGTTCCACCGTTAGTGGCCAGCCTTAAAATATATAGGTTTTGAATTTTTATTTTGTGTTTGTGTTGAATAAAATTATTGATATATTGCAAAATAGTAATTAATTGATTTGATGTTGTGTTTGTGATAGGGGCCTGAGATGGGCGGATGCAGCCGACAGGGCGTCCAAGGCGGGGAACTCGCTGTCTCTGCCCAGGGAGGCCTCCCACAGGGATGCCAGGATCAGGAAGGAACCTCTGGGACAAGCGAACAGTGCCCCCACTTCAGACCAACAACCTCCTAGTGAACGGTATGACAAACGCTAATTATTGCTATAGTGAGGTCCATGTTATAATGGCAGTATTAGATTAACATTGGTGTTGCTATCCTTGTCTATCATTCCACAAAACAGATAGCTCTAACCTGTTCTGTATCGAATTAGGCTCGACTCACACTTAGGCGACTCAGGTGGAGAAGAGACTGGACTCTAGTGGAGAGCATGTGTTTCCAAATGGTGACACTCAGACCAGTCAATTCTATTCTCCGCGACCTCACGACTGTGAGACTGAGTCGAGTGTCGACTTGAGTTGCGTACTGCCATAGAGAAACAATAGCATAAGTAGATATCCCATGGTATAGGGCGTTTATGTCGCAACTTCTACTGTTATCCAAGCCTTTAGTCCACGTAGTTCTTTCCTGTGAAGCTTTATGACGCTGGTAGTCTCTCATATTGTGCCGTTTATACACTCTTACACTCCCAACAACACACTTATAATAGACAGTGTATAGGTGTCTATGTTGCAAATGTGAGTGTTAACTGAAGCCGATAGTCCTAGTAGTTGTTTTTGGTGAAGCTATGTGACGCTGGTAGTCTCTCATACTGTGCCCTTCTTACACTCTCACACTCCCAAATGACAATAAGATGATATTATTATAAGGCCTGGTTGCACAACAGCTGGTTAATCTTTAACCGTAACTAATTTCACGAGAACCAATCAGAGAAGGCGTTTTTGAAGAGACGGCTCCTCTGATTGGTTCTCGTGGAATTAATCAGGTTAAATATTAACCGGCTGTTGTGCAACCGGCACTAAGTGTTTTAATTATTGAATAATGAACACAAATAATTAAAAGTTTTTTGATCAGCTGTTTTTTGATCACCTTTCTTAGTTCCATGTTAGCGCTGGAAAGGGTACTCTTTCCGGCCTAGGCCGGAAAGAAACCTGTTCTGACGTCAGACGAGAGTCGTCTGCAAACAATGTCTTTCAGACTACGTAGGGACTGGAAAACAGCTGCTTTCTGTGCAGTGTGGCGAAAACTACTTTTTCCCATTCGACAGAATTAATGAAATATTGAAACTGGAAGTTTCTCATTCAGCCGAATCCCAAATGACCGAACACTTTTGAGAATTTTCCCAATCTACAGAAAACGTTGTTTGTCGCATTGAGCCGAAAGTGTTGAGAGTCCCATCTGACCGAAAGTGATAGAATACCCAAACGACCGAAAAATTTCTCTAGTTTGTCGCAAATGACCGAAAGCGTTCGGCCAAATGGGAAAATAATTTTTTTTGGCTGGATGGGAATTCTATCACTTTCGGTCGTTTGGAATCCCACGTGTCGATACCACTGGTTTTTTTTAAACAATTTGAGATGCACCATTGGGTTGATAAACTATGATGATTATCATCTAAACTGGGGTTTTCAGGCGTTTTCAGACAAGTAGGCAGAGCAGAAGCTCTGATTGATGCTTCAAAATAATTTATTTGTAGTTTATTTTTTATAATTTATTATTTTCTCATATTTTCTATCTTCTTTTTATTGAAAATTGTATTATGTTGGAAATTATTGTATAGTGTGGAGGAGGCAAAATGGGGTTTTTACCTGTTGTCTCCATGAATAAATAAATAAATAAAAATAATTAAATAAATAATAAAACAAGAACATGTACATTCATGTTCCACCGTTAGTGGCCAGCCTTAAAATATATAGGTTTTGAATTTTTATTTTGTGTTTGTGTTGAATAAAATTATTGATATATTGCAAAATAGTAATTAATTAATTTGATGTTGTGTTTGTAATAGGGGCCTGAGATGGGCGGATGCAGCCGACAGGGCGTCCAAGGCGGGGAACTCGCTGTCTCTGCCCAGGGAGGCCTCCCACAGGGATGCCAGGATCAGGAAGGAACCTCTGGGACAAGCGAACAGTGCCCCCACTTCAGACCAACAACCTCCTAGTGAACGGTATGACAAACGCTAATTATTGCTATAGTGAGGTCCATGTTATAATGGCAGTATTAGATTAACATTGGTGTTGCTATCCTTGTCTATCATTCCACAAAACAGATAGCTCTAACCTGTTCTGTATCGAATTAGGCTCGACTCACACTTAGGCGACTCAGGTGGAGAAGAGACTGGACTCTAGTGGAGAGCATGTGTTTCCAAATGGTGACACTCAGACCAGTCAATTCTATTCTCCGCGACCTCACGACTGTGAGACTGAGTCGAGTGTCGACTTGAGTTGCGTACTGCCATAGAGAAACAATAGCATAAGTAGATATCCCATGGTATAGGGCGTTTATGTCGCAACTTCTACTGTTATCCCAAGCCTTTAGTCCACGTAGTTCTTTCCTGTGAAGCTTTATGACGCTGGTAGTCTCTCATATTGTGCCGTTTATACACTCTTACACTCCCAACAACACACTTATAATAGACAGTGTATAGGGTGTCTATGTTGCAAATGTGAGTGTTAACTGAAGCCGATAGTCCTAGTAGTTGTTTTTGGTGAAGCTATGTGACGCTGGTAGTCTCTCATACTGTGCCCTTCTTACACTCTCACACTCCCAACAACACACTAATAATAGACAGTGTATAGGGTGTCTATGTTGCAAATGTGAGTGTTAACTGAAGCCGATAGTCCTAGTAGTTGTTTTTGGTGAAGCTATGTGACGCTGGTAGTCTCTCATACTGTGCCCTTCTTACACTCTTACACTCCAACAACACACTAATAATAGACAGTGTATAGGGTGTCTATGTTGCAAATGTGAGTGTTAACTGAAGACGATAGTCCTAGTAGTTGTTTTTGGTGAAGCTATGTGACGCTGGTAGTCTCTCATACTGTGCCCTTCTTACACTCTTACACTCCCAACAACACACTAATAATAGACAGTGTATAGGGTGTCTATGTTGCAAATGTGAGTGTTAACTGAAGCCGATAGTCCTAGTAGTTGTTTTTGGTGAAGCTATGTGACGCTGGTAGTCTCTCATACTGTGCCCTTCTTACACTCTTACACTCCCAACAACACACTAATAATAGACAGTGTATAGGGTGTCTATGTTGCAAATGTGAGTGTTAACTGAAGCCGATAGTCCTAGTAGTTGTTTTTGGTGAAGCTATGTGACGCTGGTAGTCTCTCATACTGTGCCCTCTTACACTCTTACACTCCCAACAACACACTTATAATAGACAGTGTATAGGGTGTCTATGTTGCAAATGTGAGTGTTAACTGAAGCCGATAGTCCTAGTAGTTGTTTTTGGTGAAGCTATGTGACGCTGGTAGTCTCTCATACTGTGCCTTCTTACACTCTTACACTCCCAACAACACACTTATAATAGACAGTGTATAGGGTGTCTATGTTGCAAATGTGAGTGTTAACTGAAGCCGATAGTCCTAGTAGTTGTTTTTGGTGAAGCTATGTGACGCTGGTAGTCTCTCATACTGTGCCCTTCTTACACTCTTACACTCCCAACAACACACTTATAATAGACAGTGTATAGGGTGTCTATGTTGCAAATGTGAGTGTTAACTGAAGCCGATAGTCCTAGTAGTTGTTTTTGGTGAAGCTATGTGACGCTGGTAGTCTCTCATACTGTGCCCTTCTTACACTCTTACACTCCCAACAACACACTTATAATAGACAGTGTATAGGGTGTCTATGTTGCAAATGTGAGTGTTAACTGAAGCCGATAGTCCTAGTAGTTTTTTTGGTGAAGCTATGTGACGCTGGTAGTCTCTCATACTGTGCCCTTCTTACACTCTTACACTCCCAACAACACACTTATAATAGACAGTGTATAGGGTGTCTATGTTGCAAATGTGAGTGTTAACTGAAGCCGATAGTCCTAGTATTGTTTTTGGTGAAGCTATGTGACGCTGGTAGTCTCTCATACTGTGCCCTTCTTACACTCTTACACTCCCAACAACACACTTATAATAGACAGTGTATAGGGTGTCTATGTTGCAAATGTGAGTGTTAACTGAAGCCGATAGTCCTAGTAGTTGTTTTTGGTGAAGCTATGTGACGCTGGTAGTCTCTCATACTGTGCCCTTCTTACACTCTTACACTCCCAACAACACACTAATAATAGACAGTGTATAGGGTGTCTATGTTGCAAATGTGAGTGTTAACTGAAGCCGATAGTCCTAGTAGTTGTTTTTGGTGAAGCTATGTGACGCTGGTAGTCTCTCATACTGTGCCCTTCTTACACTCCCAACAACACACTAAAATAGACAGTGTATAGGGTGTCTATGTTGCAAATGTGAGTGTTAACTGAAGCCGATAGTCCTAGTAGTTGTTTTTGGTGAAGCTATGTGACGCTGGTAGTCTCTCATACTGTGCCCTTCTTACACTCTTACACTCCCAACAACACACTAATAATAGACAGTGTATAGGGTGTCTATGTTGCAAATGTGAGTGTTAACTGAAGCCGATAGTCCTAGTAGTTGTTTTTGGTGAAGCTATGTGACGCTGGTAGTCTCTCATACTGTGCCCTTCTTACACTCTTACACTCCCAACAACACACTTATAATAGACAGTGTATAGGGTGTCTATGTTGCAAATGTGAGTGTTAACTGAAGCCGATAGTCCTAGTAGTTGTTTTTGGTGAAGCTATGTGACGCTGGTAGTCTCTCATACTGTGCCCTTCTTACACTCTTACACTCCCAACAACACACTTATAATAGACAGTGTATAGGTGTCTATGTTGCAAATGTGAGTGTTAACTGAAGCCGATAGTCCTAGTAGTTGTTTTTGGTGAAGCTATGTGACGCTGGTAGTCTCTCATACTGTGCCCTTCTTACACTCTTACACTCCCAACAACACACTTATAATAGACAGTGTATAGGGTGTCTATGTTGCAAATGTGAGTGTTAACTGAAGCCGATAGTCCTAGTAGTTGTTTTTGGTGAAGCTATGTGACGCTGGTAGTCTCTCATACTGTGCCCTTCTTACACTCTTACACTCCCAACAACACACTTATAATAGACAGTGTATAGGGTGTCTATGTTGCAATGTGAGTGTTAACTGAAGCCGATAGTCCTAGTAGTTTTTTTGGTGAAGCTATGTGACGCTGGTAGTCTCTCATACTGTGCCCTTCTTACACTCTTACACTCCCAACAACACACTAATAATAGACAGTGTATAGGTGTCTATGTTGCAAATGTGAGTGTTAACTGAAGCCGATAGTCCTAGTAGTTGTTTTTGGTGAAGCTATGTGACGCTGGTAGTCTCTCATACTGTGCCCTTCTTACACTCTTACACTCCCAACACACACTAATAATAGACAGTGTATAGGGTGTCTATGTTGCAAATGTGAGTGTTAACTGAAGCCGATAGTCCTAGTAGTTGTTTTTGGTGAAGCTATGTGACGCTGGTAGTCTCTCATACTGTGCCCTTCTTACACTCTTACACTCCCAACAACACACTAATAATAGACAGTGTATAGGGTGTCTATGTTGCAATGTGAGTGTTAACTGAAGCCGATAGTCCTAGTAGTTTTTTTGGTGATGCTATGTGACGCTGGTAGTCTCTCATACTGTGCCCTTCTTACACTCTTACACTCCCAACAACACACTAATAATAGACAGTGTATAGGGTGTCTATGTTGCAAATGTGAGTGTTAACTGAAGCCGATAGTCCTAGTAGTTGTTTTTGGTGAAGCTATGTGACGCTGGTAGTCTCTCATACTGTGCCCTTCTTACACTCTTACACTCCCAACAACACACTAATAATAGACAGTGTATAGGGTGTCTATGTTGCAAATGTGAGTGTTAACTGAAGCCGATAGTCCTAGTAGTTTTTTTGGTGAAGCTATGTGACGCTGGTAGTCTCTCATACTGTGCCCTTCTTACACTCTTACACTCCCAACAACACACTAATAAGACAGTGTATAGGGTGTCTATGTTGCAATGTGAGTGTTAACTGAAGCCGATAGTCCTAGTAGTTGTTTTTGGTGATGCTATGTGACGCTGGTAGTCTCTCATACTGTGCCCTTCTTACACTCTTACACTCCCAACAACACTAATAATAGACAGTGTATAGGGTGTCTATGTTGCAAATGTGAGTGTTAACTGAAGCCGATAGTCCTAGTAGTTGTTTTTGGTGAAGCTATGTGACGCTGGTAGTCTCTCATACTGTGCCCTTCTTACACTCTTACACCCCCAACAACACACTAATAATAGACAGTGTATAGGGTGTCTATGTTGCAAATGTGAGTGTTAACTGAAGCCGATAGTCCTAGTAGTTGTTTTTGGTGAAGCTATGTGACGCTGGTAGTCTCTCATACTGTGCCCTTCTTACACTCTCACACTCCCACAACACACTAATAATAGACAGTGTATAGGTGTCTATGTTGCAAATGTGAGTGTTAACTGAAGCCGATAGTCCTAGTAGTTGTTTTTGGTGAAGCTATGTGACGCTGGTAGTCTCTCATACTGTGCCCTTCTTACACTCTTACACTCCCAACAACACACTAATAATAGACGTGTATAGGGTGTCTATGTTGCAAATGTGAGTGTTAACTGAAGCCGATAGTCCTAGTAGTTGTTTTTGGTGAAGCTATGTGACGCTGGTAGTCTCTCATACTGTGCCCTTCTTACACTCTTACACTCCCAACAACACACTAATAATAGACAGTGTATAGGGTGTCTATGTTGCAAATGTGAGTGTTAACTGAAGCCGATAGTCCTAGTAGTTTTTTTGGTGAAGCTATGTGACGCTGGTAGTCTCTCATACTGTGCCCTTCTTACACTCCCAACAACACACTAATAATAGACAGTGTATAGGGTGTCTATGTTGCAAATGTGAGTGTTAACTGAAGCCGATAGTCCTAGTAGTTGTTTTTGGTGAAGCTATGTGACGCTGGTAGTCTCTCATACTGTGCCCTTCTTACACTTCCAACAACACACTAATAATAGACAGTGTATAGGGTGTCTATGTTGCAAATGTGAGTGTTAACTGAAGCCGATAGTCCTAGTAGTTTTTTTGGTGAAGCTATGTGACGCTGGTAGTCTCTCATACTGTGCCCTTCTTACACTCCCAACAACACACTAATAATAGACAGTGTATAGGGTGTCTATGTTGCAAATGTGAGTGTTAACTGAAGCCGATAGTCCTAGTAGTTGTTTTTGGTGAAGCTATGTGACGCTGGTAGTCTCTCATACTGTGCCCTTCTTACACTCTTACACTCCCAACAACACACTAATAATAGACAGTGTATAGGGTGTCTATGTTGCAAATGTGAGTGTTAACTGAAGCCGATAGTCCTAGTAGTTGTTTTTGGTGAAGCTATGTGACGCTGGTAGTCTCTCATACTGTGCCCTTCTTACACTCTTACACTCCCAACAACACACTAATAATAGACAGTGTATAGGGTGTCTATGTTGCAAATGTGAGTGTTAACTGAAGCCGATAGTCCTAGTAGTTGTTTTTGGTGAAGCTATGTGACGCTGGTAGTCTCTCATACTGTGCCCTTCTTACACTCTTACACTCCCACAACACACTAATAATAGACAGTGTAGGGTGTCTATGTTGCAAATGTGAGTGTTAACTGAAGCCGATAGTCCTAGTAGTTGTTTTTGGTGAAGCTATGTGACGCTGGTAGTCTCTCATACTGTGCCCTCTTACACTCTTACACTCCCAACAACACACTAATAATAGACAGTGTATAGGGTGTCTATGTTGCAAATGTGAGTGTTAACTGAAGCCGATAGTCCTAGTAGTTGTTTTTGGTGAAGCTATGTGACGCTGGTAGTCTCTCATACTGTGCCCTTCTTACACTCTGACACTCCCAATAACACACTAATAATAGACAGTAGTCGACAGTAATCGGCTTGAGTTAAGAGTAAAAGTTGCAACATAAACGCCCTATACCATGGGATATCTACTTACGCTATTGTTTCTCTATGGTAATACCGTGCATTTTCAATGAAAGTGATGTTCTATCATTTTAGATAAGACAATATTATATTCATAATAATTATTATAAAATTTCTTACATGCTAGTAAGTGACTAATTTTATCTTATATTTTTTCAATAAAGTAAGGTTAGAAAATGGAGTAGCATGGAACTGAAGTAGTGACAATGAGCAAGAAAGTCATAAGGTCGAGACTGGAGTCCTTGATATCCTTGACTGGAGTCCTTGATATCCTTGACTGGAGTCCTTGATATCCTTGACTGGAGTCCTTGATATCCTTGACTGGAGTCCTTGATATCCTTGACTGGAGTCGTACGATTTGAGTCGGAGTAGTTCGAGTTGAGCCTTATGGTGTTGTCCATCAAGATGAGATGATGTTATGTTATGTTATGTTTGAAGGGACGGATTTAAGGATCCAAAGGTTCAAAGAACTCCACACGTCAACCGAAGCTTATTGTGTTGCCAAGTAGTATGTTAGTTAGGCAAACCAATACCACAGAATAGGTACAGAATGGAAACTTGTAATCAAACGCCTATCTAACCAATGCTTTTTACATGACGCAAATACTAGACACGTCACGTGACCTTGGGAAGTTCCAATCCTGGTCTTCTGATTGGCTCGCGGCAGTGAACGAGATCAATTGATCCGGGTCATTAAAGAGATCCGAACCTCCCATCAATTTTTGGTAGAGAGTTAATGGGGAGGATATTTTTAATATTCTTTCCGAAGAATGGACATTGATATGTCCAAAGCTCCGCCAATTTATGTAGATGCATAACAATATGATTATTATCTATAGTTATTATATTACAAATTGCTTTTCTCATATCATATACAGTTCAATAATTATTTTCTTAGTCTATATTATGTAAATTCATCTATAATGTTGCTGTATTGTAAGCTATTGTATATAAGTGTATAAGCCAGTATATATTGTAATCTACATAAATAAAGTACTCAATCAATCAATACTATTACAATGCGGCGCTTTCTAACAAGATGGCGGATTTTAGCGTCAGGGTACTAGCCAAGTTTCCATACTGTATGTATACTGTGCCAATACCTGTGTCCTTTACAAGAGCCAGGAGTCTCACTATACTAACATTCCATTCATCACCTGGAATTCGATGTACTGTGTGACGATTGTGGATGAATAAATAAATAAATTGGCTTATACAGGTAGGGGATAGGAAATTCACGAATGACGCATCATCACGTCTCAACTACTCAACTCATTAACTTCACATTCTGCATATACATTCTTAAGTAACCGACGATGGTTATAGACCTATTTCCAGTTCTTTAAGGTTTCAGAACGTTGAGTTTCCAGTTTGTCAAGTTTACAATTAATAGAGCGAAGTGAGGTCTAAGATTCAAGTCGACGGTTTGACATTTCTCTTAATGTTTAAATGTTTATATGTTGCGCATTCACGGCGAAACGCGGTAATAGATTTTCATGAAATTTGACAGGTATGTTCCTTTTTTAATTGCGCGTCGACGTATATATAAGGTTTTTGGAAATTTTGCATTTCAAGGATAATATAAAAGGAAAAAGGAGCCTCCTTCATACGCCAATATTAGAGTAAAAATCAGACTATAGAATTATTGATCATAAATCAGCTGACAAGTGATTACACAGATGTGTGGAGAAGCCAGTCTATTCAAGTCGACGGTTTGGTATTTCTCTTAATAATTTTAATAATTAATAATTTAAAATCTTAATAGATTTTCATGAAATTTGACAGGTAGGCTATGTTCCTTTTTTAATTGCGCGTCGACGTATACACAAGGTTTTTGCATTTCAAGGATAATATAAATGGGAAAAGGAGCCTCCTTCATACGCCAATATTAGAGTAAAAATCAGACTATAGAATTATTCATCATAAATAAGCTGACAAGTGATTACACAGATGTGTGGAGAAGCCAGTCTATTGCTGTATTTCCATAAGGTCTATAGTTTCAATCAGGTACTTGTGGATGAGAATACTGCGTGAGGTCTACTGTTCACAGAACTACTAGTTATTATTAATACGAAAATTCCAATTAAATGCTGTAATTTACCCCGAAGACTTCTGCTACTGCAAAAATTGACAACAGGGTAAACAGCTAGATGGAAATTCGATGAGTGCTACTTTACAATAGTTATTTGTGCAACTAGTGCGCAAAGTGACAGTTTGCTGCACCGATAGAAACGTTTACGCACGAGCCGTAGGCGAGGGCGGAATGGTTTGTTGAGTGCAGCAGAGGTACTTTGCACACGTATTTCACATTAAATTTTTCCTACAGTTACCATTGAATATGAGAAGTGGTTGATTATGGGTAAAATGATGGCTGAAATTCATCAGATGTTTGTCTGTATAATTTTGTTATTAATAACTGCTTTAATTTATTTTAAACTTGATAATCCAATTGAAAATTAATAATCGATAACTTATTCAAATTAAATTAATCCAATTAATTTGAAAATTGAATAATTATGAGTAAATCTTAATTTCTAAATAATTCTTCAACCAATCAATTTATGAATGGAAAAATATTATTTGAAATAATGAATAATTAATAATATTCAAAATGTATAATTTAATGAGTTCTCATTTTAATTCATTTGAAAATCAGAAAAATATAGATAGAACAAATTCGCATTCAAAATACACGCCAACCATGTCAACAGCTGATTGGGATGGCTGTAAGATAATACGCAAAGTATTATTAAGAGTACCCAAAGTAATACTTTGCGCACTAGAGCGGAAAAGTGATTCTTTGCGTTCTGTAATCAGTGCAGGAATGGTCACTTTTCAAGGTAACTGTAGGAAAAAATTATTTGTCAGCCCGGGAATCGAACCCAGTACCTCCTAATTGCCGGTCAGGAATGCTCACCCTTACACCAAAGTGATAAATCTGTGGATAACATAATTTTGATATGTTTTTTGTTGTGCAATATTTTATATTCTACATTGCTGTTGGAGAGAGAGTTAATCATGAATAGATGTTTCGTTTTCAGAGTAAATGATGAATTGATGTTTGGTGTTGTTTTAGATGGGAGCTGATCTGCCTGTCGACAGAGAGCGGTGCACTGGGCATCCACGTGGTGCCCGATGTGGTGGGGGGTGGTGGTGGCCTGGTGGTGCAGGCGGTGGAAGAGGGGGGCAGGGTGGACAGAGATGGCCGCCTCAAGCGGGGAGACCGCATCACACAGATCAACGGACGCTCACTTATCGACCAGCCGTTCCATGTGTGAGTAGTCCATACTCTAATATCGATTGTGTAGAATTGTCGATATTGCAACATCGATTGTGTAGACTAGTCGATAGGACTGGAGCCTGGGAGATAGCAACTGTCTCTTCTCTCAAATGTTATAACCAGTAACTTTACCAAATCCTTAAATCAATTTTAAGGATATCTTGGACACAAAAAGTGACAAACGCAGAAGTACTGCAGCGCATGAGAAGGGAGCAGAGTTGATAAACACCATAAAATGCCGGAAACTCCAATACCTCGGACATAACATGTCCGAGAAAGAAGAATTTTCCCAAAACTTATAGGCTACATTTCACTTTCAAGTTGAATTTTCTGTCCAAAACTTGAAAACCAGAAATGTTGAATTTATACCGATGAAATACTTGATAAAAAAATCAATATAAACAATACTAAGAGTCGGGTTTTATCGAAGTTCTAAACTCTTAGGGCCGTTTACACAGTGTAAGTTTACTAAAGCTTAAACCAAATCTGGATTTTTCTTGGTTTAAACTAAAATTCCGTTTGCACAGTATCAGTTTAAACTCTGTATTGAGTTTAAACTCTGGGAAAGTTTAAACCTCCAAAGCAGGAGGTTTAAACCAAATAATTTGGATTAACTTGACATAAGATGTCAAGATTCTGTAAAGATTTGATGGGGAAATAGCTGGTAGTAAATTATTTTTCTACGGTTGTTTTTAACGCTTCTGTAGACGATAATTATTATTAATTTAGGTTATAGTGAATCATTATTTGAATTTAATAATAATTTTAATGGAGGAATTGATGGAAGTTTTTAATGCGGTTGATAAAGATGACTGCAAAGAAATTTTGAAACTGAGAAAAATTGGTCAAAAAACAAATAATTTAAATTTCTGGGAATAGAGAATTTTTTAACGGTTTTGCTTGAGTACAGCAACTGCCAATTAGGTATTTTGATTGAATAAACCACTTGATAGAAATTAAGACAATTTTTAACAGTGATCTTCGATTAGAAAACATGTTTTTAATAACACATACGGTAACTGAGATATATTGCTTCCAAGAGATTTCTAATAAACGAGGAAGACCATAGTAGATTCAAGCGTAACAAAATAACTTTTTTATCTTACATTCTAAAATATATTTTCTGGTGCCAACTAAACATAAGTTTTTAAAGAATTCCTTGATCGCTTTTCACTTTTATAACCGTACAGCTTACAGCTCTGTGAATTTTGAAAAAGAACAAGAAAATACTAAAATAGTAGCTACATAACCTCAAATTACTGATGGTTTGTAAACAAATAGCAAATTTCCTGCAAAAATCAGCCTTCCTGATATAAACGATGACATTCTATTACCAACTTAACGCTAAACTAGTTTAACTTAATCTGGATTAGTAAATGCACTGAGAAAACCGATTCAAGTTTAAACTTTCAGATTAACTTAAACTCGATTAACTTAATCGAGTTTAGCAATCTATACTGTGCAAACGGCCCTAAAACAGCTATGAGGAGCACAAAAGGTACGGACTACCCCAAGAGATCCTTCAAGGCAAGACGAACAGCAAGAGAAAACCGGGTCGAAGAATAATATCTTGGTTGGCAAATCTGAGGAAGTGGTTCGGTAAAACATCAGTAGAACTCTTCCGAATCGCAACCAACAAAATCAAGATAGCTATGCTGATAGCCAACATCCGGAACGGATAGGCACTTAGAGAAGAAGAACTTTACCAAAACTTATAGGCTACATATCACTTTAAAGTTGAATTCTCTGTCCAAAACTTATAGGCTACATATCACTTTAAAGTTGAATTCTCTGTCCAAAACTTGGAAACCAGAAATTTTGAATTTATACCGATGAAATACTTGATAAAAAATCAATATTAAACAATACTAGGGGCCGGGATTTATCTAAGTTCTAGACTCTAAACAGCTGGTGTCATAAAATTGGCTTTCCGAAACGGGGCGTAGTCACAGTCCACGTTTAAATTAAATTTCGAAAAACTAGAAAATGGAACACAAAATAAAATAAAGAGAAAATAGTGTAAAGTTTCAGCTATTTTGAATTATTTAGAAATGTTTCATTTCGCCAAGGAAAAACGTTTCCAGCTAAAGAAATGATAAAATAAAGATTTTTTTTGTGTAGTTGAGAAGTTGATATTGTGGTAATTATTCATATTGAATGAAAAAGACAATTTCTTAGTATTTTTCATTCAAAATAAAGATTATCATAAAAACTGCGACTACACCCCGTTTTGTGAGCCAATTTTCTGACTCCAGCTGTTTAGGGCCGTTTGCACAGTGATAGTTTAAACTAAATTTCATGTTGTGATTAAGGAATGTAATAATTTTTTAATTTTTTTTTTCATTTCAGAGTCCAGGACATTTTCAGGGAATCTCTCCGCTCTTCTGAACTACGTCTGCGTGTTGTCAAACCTGGAGGAGGAGAGAGAGAACGGATAGAAGGAGGAGGTAGAGAGAGAATAGATGGAAGAGGAGGAGAAAGAATGGAAGGAGGAGGTGGAGGAAGAGAGAGAATAGATGGAAGAGGAGGAGAAAGAATGGAAGGAGGTGGTGGAGGAAGAGAGAGAATTGATGGAAGAGGAGGAGAAAGAATGGAAGGAGGAAGAGAGCGAACAGACGGTAGAGGAGGAGGTGAAGCAGGAGGAAAGAAACAACCCCCGCCACCCGTCTACCCTAAGCCACCGCCTCCTAATGGTCGAATGGGAGGAGGAAGTGGTAGAGAAGGAGGAAACAAGGAGAACCAGATTGGAGAGAATGGGACGGTGAAAGAGAAGCTGAGTATGAAAGGAATGAAGGAGAATAATGGAATACAACAGGTAAGAAACTTATTGTAACTTTTGTATCAAAATTTGTTGTTATCTAGATTTGTTAATGTGGAATTAGGCCGGCTACAAACGACATGAGAAGGGTGTCGAGCATGTGTGAACGGGCATACTGTATCATATTGTGTTGGTACTGTATCATTTTGTATTGATACTGTATCATTTGTGTTGGTACTGCATCATTTTGTATTGATACTGTATCATTTGTGTTGGTACTGCATCATTTTGTATTGATACTGTATCATTTCGTATTGATACTGTATCATTTTGTATTGATACTGTATCATTTGTGTTGGTACTGCATCATTTTGTATTGATACTGTATCATTTCGTATTGATACTGTATCATTTTGTATTGATACTGTATCATTTTGTATTGATACTGTATCATTTTGTATTGATACTGTATCATATTGTGTTGGTACTGTATCATTTTGTATTGATACTGTATCATTTGTGTGAATGGACATGTCTTCGAGCAAAAACACGTTAAATGCTTCCAACGGAAAACAGCTGATTGACAGCAGCTTCTCACATCAAAGAATAGTATATTACGCTACAAGCACAGAAAGTTAGTGTTTACGGTATTAGTTTCCCAGGCGAGGCTTGCCGAGCCCGGGAACATGTTATCCGAATACCGTAAACACCTTTCTAAGAGAGTCGCGTACGATATTTTTCGCCACACTACAGGTATAGCTGACGCCAAAAATTTAGGCGGTTTCGTGGGTCTCTTGTGCGTTCCAACAGCTGATTTTTAAATCAAAAGAGACAATAAATAAAATTAAATCAATACAATTTTTACTTTACAAAAACATTTGATTAGAGCAGCCTTAGGTAAACCAAGACTATACCCTAGTAGACAATTATCTGTTGACCTTGATGTACCGACACTTAGACAAACGTATGTTGTTAGAGCTATAAAAAAAACCTAATACCTTAATAAAAATTTCCAACATGTTGAGTCCAGAAGAACGCCTTACCTTACCCGTCCAGCAACTACAAATGCATTTAATGCCAATCTAATAAAACTATCTGTATGTAGACACCAGTTCACATACTACTATAATCTACTTTCTAATAAAATTCCTTTCAAATTCATCAGTAATAAAATCACAAAAACTCTTTTAAACGAAATAAATCACTGGACTAAACAGCACATTTACTTCTCATTACCCAAAGTATAAATTCTAATAACCAAATATATATATATGTATAACAACCACAATTATGTAAAATCACTGAAAATTCATCAATTGTACTCTGTCTTAAAACCGAAATTCTTATTATATTTTTTATTCTGTATTTGTCTCCACGAATGTAATAGTTAATTTTCAGCTTTTGAACTCTCAGCTTTTGTTCCTATTGTAAAAAACTTAAATTATTTGAATTGTATTGTATAATTTAAATTATAGTAAGTTTTATAATGCAATTTTGTTTTTGGCAAATAAATTATTATTATTATTATTATTATTATTATTAAATAGATGAATTGCATCAGCTGTGAGTAGGCTACACCATGTGACCCACGAAGCCGCCTAACATTTTGGCATCAGCTATATAAGAATAATAAATTGAATAAGAATATTTTATGAGGGGAGGGGAAACTTTGATGTCTCATATCTCAAGAACCAGACGTCCTAGGGTACTCAAAGTGGGGTGGACATTTCCGATCTCACCCTCCTGAACACAATGCACCATATGGCACAGTTGTCCAACCACATTTTCAAAAAAGTTGGAATAGCAGTCTCACCTTTCTTAGTTCCATGTTAGCGGCCGGAAAGGGTACTCTTTCCGGCCTAGGCCTGACGTCAGACGAGAGTCGTTTGCAAACAATGTGTTTCAGATCTACGTAGGGACTGGAAAACAGCTGGTTTCTGTGCAGTGTGGCGAAAACAATAAATCAACCCCTGGAAAATTACAAATTTTAATGATACATAAATAATTCTACCTCAAATAAAGCAGCGAAGAAAAAATTAACAATAAAAAATTGTAGATGCAAAAACCCAACCTCGAAACAGTTTGTTCGAAGCTTTTCGATGTGTTGACTTAACAATGTATGACGTCATGTGTGTGTACACACACTTGTTCTGTCGTAAGTGGCCACGTTGAAGCCTGGTTTTCAATAGTAGAGTTAGGCTGAACTGACACTTAGGCGACTGAGGTGGAGACTCGACTGGACTCTAGTGGAGAGCATGTGTTTCCAAATGGTGACACTCAGACCAGTCGATTCTAGTCTCCGCGACGTCACCATTTCAAACACATGCTCTCCACTAGAGTCCAGTCGAGTCTCCACCTGAGTCGCCTAAGTGTCAGTTGAGCCTTAGTGGTAGAGTTCCCTGGGCAAGTACTAACTATCTTGTGAACTCCTCCCAATGAAAACGTTCATGGTAGAGTACTAGTTTTTAGTAGAGTAGAGTGGGATAGTACTCTACCACTTGCCTTCCCCCACCACCGCTTCTCACTCTACTCTACCACTACTATGCTAATGAAAACAGTCTCCAGCTAGTAGAGTAGAGTCGTGCAGTAGGCTATCAAGTTCAACAAGTATTGTTATTTATTAAAAATTAACTATTTATTAAAGTGTTCAAGTGTTAATTTATTAAAAAGTATTGACATTCTAAGGTAGTTCTGTTCCACTAGACAACACACTTTACCTACTATTCTCAATTGCAATGAAAACAGTTAGTCGACCAAGTAAGTAGAGTAGAGTTAGTATGCCAGTTACTCGACCACTAACTCTACCAGTGAAAACCAGGCTTAGGAAAATTTAATTTATCTTGTGTTGTATATCAAACTACATCGAGATAGTCTTACATCTCTATGGATACATTTCTTTTCTAATTCGGAAATATACTTTTTCCTACAGATACCTTGAAAAGTGACCATTTCTGCACTGATTGCAGGCCGCAAAGAATCACTTTTCCGCTCTAGTGCGCAAAGTATTACTTTGCGTACTCCAGATTTGCAGCATGACAACGCAAAATAGTTAGTAGGTTATATGGAGAACCAGAGCAGGAAAATCAAAATTAAGTTGGTAACACTCATAGTGAGGCCCACGTTATAATGGCAGTGGAGAACAGCGTCGCCTTGCCATTATGTGCCTTGATTTGATTATAGTCATTTCAATGCTTACATAAGATAAACCCCCTTCAAGCAGTCAGATAAATTGTCAATTGAATTACTGATCATTATAATTTAATTATTATTAAACAATTTTAAATAAATCAAGGTTTTTATTAATAATAAAATTACACAAAAAAACATTTGATGGATTTCAGCCATCATTTTATCCATAATTACCCACTTTTCATATTCAATGGTAACAGTAGGAAAAATTTAATGTGAAATACGTGCGCAAAGTTCGTTTGCTGCACTCAACAAACCATCATTCCGTTTTTCGGTGCAACAAACTGTCACTTTGCGCACTAGTTGCACAAATAACTATTTTATTTTGATCTAGATATTACATGTTGGGTTGTTTAGATAGGTTTCTTAAAATATTTGTAGATGCATTTCATGTATTTTGGTGAATGAATTGAATTTGTTACTGTGATTTTAATATTGATACTGTGTTGTTAGGTTCGGAAGCAGCCGGTTGTGGGAATGGTTGGTGCTCTGCAGACGGGCAACACAAGGCGGATAGGGCGCAAAATCGAGGTGCAGTTGGTGAAAGGAGTGCACGGACTCGGATTTAGTATTACGACACGGGATAACCCGGCTGGAGGCAACTGTCCTATCTACATCAAGAATATACTGCCCAAGGTACGTTCTCTTACTTAATTTACAAATAATAATTATCAAACGAAAATCCCAATTAAATACTGTAAATCACCCCGAAGACTTAAAACAAATATCCCAACTTAATGCTTTAAATAACCTCGAAGTCTTCTTAATAATATTTACATCGGGCCACCAAGCTTCGCTCGTTATTTATTTATTTATTGATAAACAGAACACAATCCTCTAAAATGATCGTGTTTATATTTTACAGCTGGCTGTACGTCAGCTTATGAATTTCGGGGATGCGATATTTTGATTTTCCACAGAATCACTCGCTCACTTTTTACTATCCACAGACGACAAAAGTCTCATCTGTTTCAGCCAAGGATGGATTATCCTTTTAATGTCGTTAAGCGAGTTTTCCCAAGGATGAGACCTAGTGCAAATGAATTTTCATATCATAAACCTACTATGTTCCAAATTTCGTGAAAATTGTTAGAGCCGTTTTCGAGATCCGTTGAACATAAATAACCAGATATATAAATACAGAAATTGCTCGCTTAATATAACAGGATAATAATTATCAAACGAAAATCACAACTAAATACTGTAGAACACCCCGAAGACTGTAAACAAAATATTACATCAATAAACCTGTATCAGCTACCGTCTATAGAAGGCATTGAAAGACAGAGGATCGGCAACGTTGTTCTGCTATCTTTCTCCACTTCCATCATAACGTGGACCTCACTGTACATAAATAATCCACTAGAATACTTTAGCTGTGATGACACAACAATGTATGTCGACATGTGTATCATGCATGTCCTACCGTAAGGCCCGCCGCAAAGTAGACCCACGAAAAGCAACCCACGACGTGGGATGTTTTGTAAACCATTGCTAGGCTTCTCCAGACATCTGTGTAATACATGCAATGAATAATCCACTTGTCAGCTCATTGATTATGAATAATACTATTAAACGAGCAACTTCTGTTTATTTATGTTTGGATGTTTAGTTGTTTGGATGTTTAGTTGTTTATATGTTTGTATTTCACCGGATCTCGAAAAAACGGCTCAAACGATTCTCACGAAATTCAGAACATAGTTGGTTTATAATATAAAGATTCGATTGCACTAGGTCTCATCCCTGGGAAAACTAGCTGAAGGACATTAAAAGGATAATTATTATTCATCCTTGGAAAAACAGCTGTTAATAATATTATTTCGTCGTCTGTTGGCGATGGAAGTGAGTGAGCGAGTTCATGTGTGTGGGACTGTGTCAAAATTATGACTCAGCTGTTGAACTTTTGTAATCATTCAATCAGGTACTTTAGTGCCGGTTGCAAGGAAGTGGGGTTATTTTCAATCCTGATTAATTTTCCAGTAGATCCGTCTTTCTCAAATGGTCTTCTCTGATTTGGTTCACGTGAAGTTAATCAGGATTAAAATTTAACTGGCTTTTGTGCAACTGGGCCTTCGTGAGGGAAATTTTTGCATTCCTCTGGGAATTAATCTTAATTTACTATGATTAGATAGAACATTTCTGTATGAATGTTATTATAATTTCTTCTCTTGTAATAATTGTTTTATGCTTTTGTACTCCAGAGCGAAGCTCGGTCCCTGATATTGAATAATTCCATAGCAATGGTTTACAAAACATCCCACGGCGTGGGCTGGAGTGGCGTGGATTAGCGTGGGTCTATTCTGCGGCAGGCCTTATTGGCAAGCCTTAAGGTGCGTACAGATATACGCGCCGCGAACATGAGCAATTCACTTTTAATCAGCTGACTCTATATCTGTATTTTTACAGAAACGGTAAGATACAGATATAAAAAGCTTTGGCATCAGCTGATTAAAAGTGAATTACTCATGTTCACGGCGCATATATCTGTACGCACCTTTATATAAGTTTGTTTCGCTCACTATATTTCCGTTATTCCAATCTCTTCAGTTGTATTTCTGGTCCGTTTTTGCTGATTGTGTATTGTTTCTACAGGGTGCGGCGGTTGAAGACGGACGTCTGCGGCCGGGCGACCGTCTGCTGGCGGTCGACGGCTGTCAGCTGACCGGGAAGACACAGGCTGAAGCCGTCGCTTTGCTGAGACAGGTGCCAGCCAATGCCACTTGCCTTATCACAGTGTCCAGGCACGACCCCAACGAGAAGGATACCACTAACACCAACAGTAGTAGTATGGTGAGATATTTTCTACAATATTATTATACACCTATATTATAGCCTATTAAAGCTTACCGGGTTCGATTCCCGGGCTGGCAACTAATTTTTGGATAGTAGTTCTCATCGAATTTCCATCTAGCTGTTAACCCTGTTGTCAATGTCTGCAGTAGCAGAGGTCTTCGGGGTGATTTGCAGCATTTATTTGGGATTTTCGTTAAATAATAATTATATATTAATTAGCATTTGAATCAATGCATTCTCTATTTAATCCCATCTGTAAGAAGTTTTATGATGATCATAAAACTTGCCACAATCGCAGTTTATAGTTTTCTGTAAAGTGCGTGAAGTTTTGGCTCAAAATTTTCTGGTCTCATTCAAAATTTTAACTTTTTGAATAATTGCTGTTCCAGACATAGGCTCAACTGACACTTAGGCGACTGAGGTGGAGAAGAGACTGGACTCTAGTGGAGAGCATGTGCTTCCAAATGGTGACACTCAGACCAGTCGATTCTAGTCTCCGCGACGTCACCATTTGGAAACACATGCTCTCCACTAGAGTCCAGTCTCTTCTCCACCTCAGTCGCCTAAGTGTCAGTTGAGCCTTAGATAATTCTAGACTCTAATAATATCTATTTAATTCAAAATTTGCTCGTTTTTCTGAGCTTTGAAGAGTGTGAATTTGTTTTTTTATAAATGAAAGTATCATATTGTATTCTAGTTTTTGATTATGGAGATGGGACAGTTTTGGGCATAAACCTGTTGTGTTTTTGCTCATGTAAAGTATTAGTACACAATGTGATAGATAAGTTAGTAGAATGAGGTCAACGTTATAATGGCAGTATTTGCTTAACATTGATGTTGCTATCCTTGTCTATCATTCCACAAAGCAGATAGCGCTATCCTGTTTTGTATCAAATTATGGTGTTGTGTATCAAGTTGAGATGATACTGTATCATATTGTGTTGATACTGTATCATGTTGTGGTTGTTCATGTTCTATAGTGAGGTCCACGTTATAATGGCAGTATTCTATCAACATTGGTGTTGCTATCCTTGTCTATCATTCAACAAAGCAGATAGTTCTATCCTGTTTGTATCCTGTCTATATGTCAAACAATAATTGCTATAGTTAAGTACACGTTATAATGACAGTATTTGATCAACATTGGAGTTGCTATTCTTGTCTATCATTCCACAAAGCAGATAGCGCTTCCCTCTTCTACCTCTGCAATGTTGTCAGATCGGTTTTTAATAATGTAGCATTATTGATAGGTCTATAATTAATTAGTAAAATCTAAATTCTTATGAATACTGATCACTTTATCATTGCAAAATATATTTTATTGACAAATAAAAAATAATTCTTTTTTTTTGCAGGAGGTCGGTCAAAATCCGAGCAAACATCAGCAGAGACCAGTTGAGGTCAAGTCAAACAAATCTGCCAATCACTCAAATCAGGTTAGTTCGGATGCCACCTAAATCACTAATACAAGTCTGAACGCCACAAAAACCTTGACAATAATCTTTGTTCAAATATAAATCACCCTTTGTTCGTGCGTGGCAGGTGATTCTTAATGCCAATATTCAAATACTGTTTTAATAGCTTTGTCATCTATAATCTATACTATAATAAAGGAAAGAACTGGCTTATACACGTAGGGGATAGGAAATTCACGAATGACGCATCATCACGTCTCAACTACTCAACTCATTAACTTCACATTTTGCATATACATTCTTAATTCACCGAGGATGGTTATAGGCCTATTCTAAATTCTTTAAGATTTCAGTTGGTCAAGTTTTCAGGTTGTCAAGGTTTTAATCAGACCCTTGCGAAGTACAGGTTACCTGTTAGTTTAGTAATTAAAATTACTATTTATTTGTGGATTATTTATTGAAATTGTAGGTTTGTTTTGAGATGTTTGTATTTTTGTTGACAGGATTCGAATAGCAGCGGTGGTTCAGTTCATAGTAAACGAGTCAATGATAGTAAAAATAGTAGCAGTCACTCCTCCAATCAGGTGATTCATTCATTGATTAATTAATTAATAATTCATTCATAAATTCATCAGACGACTGAAAGATTCACGTTATTAAGTAAGCGGGTAACAAAAATATTAACCCAGTAGCTGGTGTCATCTGGTGGCAGATTTGAGAACTAGTCAATGAGATTCGAGTAGATGGAGCTTAGAGGCGTGGCTTATCAGTGCTTGCTTGCGATTGGCCCGATTGTTGGAACGTACAAAGGTGGATATCAAAAATGGCGGAACGTGTTTGACTATAGTGAGGTCCACGTTATAATAGCAGTGGATAAAGATAAAAGAATAGCGATGCCGATTCTCTGCATTAATTAATTATATTTCTACCCTGTCAAAAACATAATTGGCATCGTTGTGGACCTAGAAAAGGATAGTACCACCGGCTTTGTTGGATGATAGACAAGGATAGCAAAACCAAAGTTGATCAAATACTGTCATTATAACGTGGACCTCACTGTAGACACACACCATTTAGTCAAGGCAAGACACGTTTAGTCACAATACTTGACATAGTTGCTTATGAAGCAACACACACTGATTAGTCATTGCAATTAGACATGTCTACATAAGAAACTATGTGAAGTATTGTGACTAAACGTGTCTTGTCTTGTCTTTACTAACTGGTGTGTGCCTCACCTTACACTCCCAACAACACACTAATAATAGACTTTTTTGTGTAGTTGAGAAGTTGATATTGTGGTAATTATTCATATTAAATGAAAAAGACTAAGAAATTGTCGAAAAAACACAGATTTATTGATACTTAGAAAGACCGGTTTCGGTTATTGCACCATTGTCAATCTCTGATAAAAGTTTGATAAATTGATAAACGTTTATCAGAGATTGACAATGGTGTAATAATCGAAACCGGTCTTTCTAAGTATCAATAAATCTGTGTTTTGTCGACAATTTCTTAGTCTTTTTCATTCAATATGAATAATTACCACAATATCAACTTCTCAACTACACAAGAAAGTCTATTATTAGTGACCGAGCGAAGTGAGGTCTAAGATTCAAGTCGACGGTTTGGCATTTTTCTTAATGTTTAAATGTTTATATGTTGCGCATTAAGGGCGAAACGCGGTAATAGAATTTCATGAAATTTGACAGGTATGTTCCTTTTTTAATTGCGCGTCGACGTATATACAAGTTTTTTGGAAATTTTGCATTCCAAGGATAATATGAAAGGAAAAAGGAGCCTCCTTCATACGCCAATATTAGAGTAAAAATCAGACTATTGAATTATTCATCATAAATCAGCTGACAAGTGATTACACAGATGTGTGGAGAAGCCAGTCTATTGCTGTATTACCATAATTCAATTCGATTTTTCTTCTGTCTGTGACCAGTGTATATACCGGATAGACATTGTCGATTAATAAAAACACAAAAGTTCAAATATGTACACCAATCTCAAGATGGCCGATCGAAGGGACTGACAAAACATACAATCTCCTCCTCACTCAAAGAATAGAGAGGGAGGTTAATTAGCTTCTCTCGGAACACTTTCTTGAACACTCTCTCTCACCTCCAGCTCCCGCACATGCAGTGGAAGTCTATCGTAGATTTTTAATGCGCGCATTGGGTAGCAAGTGTGCAGCTTAGCCAATCTAGAGTAGGGAAAGTCAATGTTGTCTAGCCCTCTAGTTGAATAGTTGTGTATCTGGCCTCTTGCTTTGAGTGTGTGAAGTTGAAAATAAGGTCTGTAGTTTCAATCAGGTACTTGGGGATGAGAATACTGCGTGAGGTCTACTGTTCACAGAACTAATAGTACTAATAATAGACAGTAATCTGAGAAGAAATTTGGAACATGAACCACCTATACAATGGGATATCTACTCCAGCTTTTTTTTCTCTCCATGATAATAGTAACTATATTAATGAAAAGGGTTTAATAATGTTGTTTCAACCATATTTTAAGAATATTTTGAACGGTTTTCGATTGTTTTCTAGGATGACTCGACCAACGACTCTCATTCTAACCTGTGGAAGCAGAAGGAGATAGTGACGCTGTACATCCCAGTTCATGACACGGAGAAGGCCGGCCTGGGAGTCAGTGTCAAGGGCAAGACTAGTGGTGGAGGGGGTAACTCTTCCCCCACCACCGATCTCGGAATATTCATCAAGAATGTGTTGCATGGAGGCGCTGCTTCCAGGTTAGTGTTATTTTCAAAATGTTTTGTTTTATCTAATTGAAAACGTTACATGTTTTTAAAGTACTCTGCCTCTCACTTCTAACATTTTCTTGATTTACTGCATACAGTAACCCTGCTTCACGGGAAAGAACTAAGTGGACTATCAGCTTGAGATAACAGTAAAAGTTGCGACATGAACGCCCTATACCATGACATATCTATTTATGCTATTGTTTCTCTATGCTTATACTACCTCAGGTGTAATCTATATCTTAAGGTGCGTACAGATATACGCGCCGCGAACATGAGCAATTCACTTTCAATCAGCTGATGCTAAGCTTTTTATATCTGTATCTTACCGTTTCTGTAAAAATACAGATATAGTCAGCTGATTAAAAGTTGTTAAATATTGAAGACTGTAAATAACCTAAAGATTTCGGTGACAAGTTTGTTAGAAAAATAGTAGGTGAAGGGAAGGGAATTTGGCACTTACTTTGTTGTCCAGCAAGGGATTTTCAGGGCACGAATAACGTTGCCAGCGGTGGACGTTTGAGACGGCGAGGGTCTCCACGTAGACGGCAAGGTCTCGTTGAAGAAGAATAGAGACAGCACGGGTCTCGAGCTAGCTCACGGAGCCGACATGGCGTATAACCATACAGTAGAACGTTCAGTCGTGCACTGAATCGTAGAATAGCGAAATACAATTGTACCATTGTTCTTCACTCTTATCGCAAATTTCGTAATGCCAGGATTGATTGATTGAGTACTTTATTTTTATGTAGATTACAATATATACTGGCTTATACACTTATATACAATAGCTTACAATACAGCAAAATTATAGACGAGTTTACATAATATAGACTAAGAAAATATTATTGAAAGTATATGATATGAAAAAGTAATTTGTAATATAATACTATAGATAATTATATTGTTATGCATGTACATAAATTGGCGGAGCTTTGGACCTATCAATGTCCATTCTTCGGAAAGAATATTAAAATATCCTCCCCACTAACTCTCTACCAAAAAGGATCGGGTGGGAAAGGCGAAATAGAAAGAGAGAGAAGTAGGATTGAACAAAAGTGAATTGCTCATGTTCGCGGCGCGTATGTCTGTGCGCACCTTTAGGATCAACTGACACTTAGGCGACTCAGGTGGAGAAGAGACTGGACTCTAGTGGAGAGCATGTGTTTCGAAATGGTGACACTCAGACCAGTCGATTCTAGTCTCCGCGACGTCACCATTTCAAAACACATGCTCTCTACTAGAGTCCAGTCTCTTCTCCACCTGAGTCGCCTAAGTGTCAGTTGAGCCTTAGGGTCAACTCACACTACCTCGACTCAAATCGTACGACTCCAGTCTCTCGACCTTACGACTTTCTTGCTCATTGTCATTACTTCAGTTCCATGCTACTCCATTTCAACCTCACATTTTTAAAAATATGAGATCCAATTCGTCACTTCTGCGCATGTAACGAATTCTATAATAATTATTATGAATATATTGTATTATCTAATTCGTATTGTCTTACCTAAAATGATGAAACATCACTTTCATAAAACATAACCTCACTTTCATTAAAAATGCACGGTACTAAGCAGCTCAAGTCGAGGTTCGACCAACATGTCGAGTCGACGCTCGACTCAGTCCCACAGTCGTGAGGTCGCGGAGATTAGAGACGACTGGTTAATTAATTCATTTGTGACTTGAATACTCTGACACCAGACCTGAGCCAGCCAGGTTATTAGGGTGGGCACAGACCAGTTAGTCAAGACAAGACTAGTCACGATTAGTCACAATACTTCATATAGCTGCTTATGACGAAACACACACTGATCAGTCATTGCAATTAGACATGTCTTCATAAGCAACTATGTGAAGTATTGTGACTAAACGTGTCTTGTCTTGTCTTAACTAACTGGTGTGTGTCTAACCTTACACTCCCAACAACACACTAATAATAAACTTTTTTTTGTAGTTGAGAAGTTGATATTATGGTAATTATTCATATTGAATGAAAAAGACTAAGAAATTGTCAAAAAATCACAGATTTATTGATACTTAGAAAGACCGGTTTCGGTTAATACACCATTTTCAATCTCTGATAAAATTGATAAACGTTTATCAGAGACTAGCCGTCAGGCTCGCTTCGCTCGCCGTATCCGTCTAGCCAGGGGGCTCCGCCCCCTGGTCCCCCGACTGGATCATCCAAGAATGAGATCAGCAGCTCGCCTGCATTTTTCATTTGAGCATTTTTATCATATGATAGGAAGATCCAGTCGAGGGTCCAGACTACACGGATATGGCGAGCGAAGCGAGCCTGACGGCTAGTAATATAATATTCCCAGGAATAGCTCCGATTGAAGTAGCAGTGCCCAACAATTTTTCCGCGATAATAAATGCATTTCAATCTTCAACTTGGTGCCAACCTAACAAAGTCAACTCAACTTAATGCCAACCTGACAAAATTATTAATTTAGTTACCAGTTAACAACTGTTTCGAAGAGGTATTCTCTCTAGATTATAGTTCTATATTAACATATGGTATGGACATTTCTATTATAATTAAGAGACTGGGAGAAGAAGAATATACATGCTAAAAGACGAACTTTAACCCTTAAAAACCACCCTTAGAGTTAAAATATTGCCAAAAGATTTCTTAGTGCGTCTCTAAAGGGCCAACTGAACATACCTACCAAATTTGAACGTTTTTGGTCCGGTAGATTTTTAGTTATGCGAGTGAGTGAGTGAGTCAGTCAGTCAGTCAGTGAGTGAGTGAGTGCCATTTCGCTTTTATATATATATATAGATTGACAATGGTGTAATAACCGAAACCGGTCTTTCTAAGTATCAATAAATCTGTGATTTTTGACAATTTCTTAGTCTTTTTCATTTAATACTAATAGTAGACGACGCTCTGTGTTTCTTTTGATTTTTAGTGGTTTTTCTAAGTGTTTTCGTGAATTTGAATAGTGCGTCGTGTAAAGCTGGAGCTCGTCTGTCGGATGAATAGACTGGATTTTTTTAAAAGTGGTAAATAGGAGTATAAAATGCGAGTTTAAAATTATTTAAGGTTAAATTTCTGAACTGTTTTATTTTATTCGCCAGCCGGCTTATCGCTGGTCTTCTTATCTCCTTGAATTCATGTACTGTTTCTCTCGAGTTTCGTAGCCCGCAGTAGTGACAGTCTGTTGATTCTTTTTCGTCAACTTTGTCGGCTCTCTCTTGCTTCGTATTTCCATTCTTATCAGTAATTCTCAATATAGCTGCTTATGAACGCTTTTCGACAATTCTTTCAACTTTACATCCCGTTCTATCTGTTTAAGAAACTATCGCAAAGTAAATCCATTTTCAACTAAACAAAAACACAGTTCTTGATAAATGAGACTGGGATTTGATGAAAGAAATCTTTCGCTGGATTGCAGTACAATATTGCTTAGCTAAAATCCCCACAATACCATTTCAGTTAAAATGGCTGTAGCTGATATGGATGCTTTGACAGCTATGTTTGAGAAATTTAAAGAAGATATCAATGCCAGTACAGAGAAAATTATCAAGCAAGAGATAAGTGCACTCAATCTCTCATCAATCATAGCCGAGCAAAATAGGAGAATTAAAGAGCTGGGCAGAGAAAACGAAGAGCTCAAACGAGAACTAAGAAAGCATAACACTGCCATTGAGAGTATTAAAAGAGAAAATAATCTAATATTCTACGGAGTTAAAGAGTCTGAAAACGAGACGCGAGAACAGGCCTTGGAAAAAATCAGGGATTTATGTAATGAAATAATAAAGGTGGAACTCAGAATAGATGATATAACTTTGTTAAAAGGCTAGGCGTGAAAACTAATTCTAAAGTTCGTCCTATTATGTTGTCGTTGGTCTCTGGAGTTAAAAAATACAGTATTCTGGACAACTGCGGCAGGCTCAAGAATTCCAAAATTTTCGTCGCTCGGGACCTGGATAAGGAAACGAGAGAGAAACGCAGAGAACTAAATGAGGCACGAAAGCTACTAAAAGATAAGCACAATGTTAAAGTCAGAGTGAATGCTTTGGAGATCGATGGGAAGATTGTAAGCTACGAGGACGTTAAACGTGAATATATGCAATCTGATGGTGAGAAATCTGATAATATAGGCGACCCATCGTTGCCGAACCAGAGAAAGAGGAAGGGAGATGCACTACAGAGGCAGTCACGGAAAGTTAATTCATCGCAATCAAGCCAAAAGTCTGGAATAACACAGTTTTTTCGTCCCTCAGCCGATAACGCCGGCGATAATAATTAACAACTGCAATCCAAATACACACAAAACAAGGCCTAGAGTATTAGTAATAATGGTGATTCAACCCTGAGTATTGTGGCATATAATGTAGCTGGAATCATGAACAAATTGAATAATATTGAATTTATACGATTCATTAAGACCTATGATGTGTTTTTACTATTTGAAACATTTATCGAGAATGAAGACCTTTTTTTGAGATTTAAGATGATGTTCAGTGATTATGAGTTAATGTGGACTACTGCGATAAGGACAGCAAGTCGCGGTCGTGCTAGTGAAGGAACAATTTACGGCATTAGAAAAGATAAAAAACGTAAAGAATACATCAAATTCAAAACAACCTCTGATTATAATCTCATAGAATTGTGTTTTTGCTCACGGCGTTGTTACATCGTTCCTACTTACCTGAATTGTAATGGATGGCTGGATGACTTTACAAGGCTTAGAGATTCGTTGATGAATAGCGGCGAGACTGAATTCTTATTGATTGGTGACTTGAATGGCAGGATTGGTAACGGACAGGTCATACCAGAGGATGCGCTATCAAACTTGTCTTGTCAATTGAATTGTGATAGAAAATCAAAGGATCAAGCAATGAACGCCCATGGAAGAGAATTATTAACCATGTTTGATGATTTTGGCCTTGTAATTTTGAATGGTCGTACAAGTGAGGACGCTGATGGTGAGTTCACATATATTGGACCTCAGGGCTCATCTGTGATCGACATATGCGCTGTTTCAGTAGATGCTCTCCCACTTGTCAAATCATTTGAGGTGCTTCCAGAAATATTCTCCGATCACCTGCCGATTCTCACAACAATCCTCCTGCCAGGGGCGACCAGAACATCAGATATCTGCCCAGTACCTATCCGCAGAAAGCTTAAGTGGAGGCCAAATGATAAGTTCAAGTATCAGCAAGTGCTAGCTTCAAGAATTAATAGACGTCTGCAGTGGAATAATTCTGAGGGTGATCTGAAATTCCTGCTCTCAATAATTCAAGAATTTGCTTCTGTTGATCAATCAGATGGCCACTCAAGGTGTGAAGGGAGACAGTTATGGTATGACTCTGAATGTGAAAGAAAAAGAAGAGAATCGTTTCGTTTATTGAAGGTATTCAGGAGAACAAACTCGGAAACAATCAGAGCGGAGTATCTTGAGACGAATAGAGCTTTCAAACAATTATGCGTGAGGAAGAGGAAAGATTTTTGGTGCCAATTGACAGAAAAATTCAAGGGAGTAAAAGATTCTGGTCAATTCTGGAAGCTTGTACGTTGTTTTAGAAGGAAGAATTTTATTGTGGGAGTCAATATTGCATTGGAAGACTGGGTGGCACACTTCAGCCGTTGCTTAATCCTTTAATCACGGCAGACAAGTATTATATGCAGCACCATGCTTTGGGGATGAAATTTTGGATGCGCCGATTTCCCTTCAAGATCTCACCAATGTCCTTAAAAGAGTCAAAGAGAATAAAGCACCGGGTGAGGACCGAATAACCTATGAGTTCTTCAAGTATGCGCCGGCTGTCTTTTTGGAAAAATTGGTGAAGATATTTAATGAGCTTTTCAATTCTTCTGACATCCCAGAGAACTTCAAGGAATCCATCATATACCCAATCTTCAAAAAGGAAACAGCAATGAGACCGCAAATTATAGAGGCATTTCGTTTGGTAATACAGTAGCAAAACTATTTGCAGGAATATTGCTGGATAAGTTGGAGAAATGGGCGTCTTCCTACAATATTTTGAGAGAGTTTCAGGCTGGCTTTCGAAAATCGTACTCAACCATTGATAACATATTCAATGTTATGAGCATTGTGAATATCAAGCTGGCAGAGAAAGGGAAAAAAGTATATGCATTCTTTGTCGATTATTCTGCTGCTTTTGACAAAATTGATAGACATGCTCTGTTTTACAAACTCACTGAAATTGGAGTGTCACAAAAAATGTTGAATACACTGAAGAAGCTGTATGAAGGATCAACGTCAAGAGTATGGGGACAAGAGGGCCTCTCAGGAAAGTTTGAGACAGGTGCAGGTGTGAAACAGGGCTGTTTATTGAGCCCCCTACTATTCTCATTGTTTATTAATGATCTGGAGGAGTATTTAGATGGAGGGATCAGTGTGGGTGGCATTTGCATTAAACTATTAGCTTACGCTGATGATATTGTTCTTCTGGCCCCAGATAGAGTATCAATGAGAAGGATGATAGCCAACCTGGAAACATATTGTGAGAGGTGGAATCTTCAGGTGAATCTTCAGAAGTCCGAAATCATGATATTTAGAAGAGGTGGTAGGATTAGTAGGCATGATGCTTGGAGATATAATAATGAGCCAATCAAAGTTGTTGGAAGCTATAAGTACTTAGGAGTGAATTTGTCATCTCAACTCTCATTGAGTCGGCACTTTAAGGAGAAAGCCTCTGCTGCAAAAATTTCTTTGAACGTGTTTAACGGGCTCCTAGCACAGAATAATATACAATTCAAGCAGAAACTTGATGTTTTTGAAGCTGTATCAAGATCCATTATATGCTATGGAGCACAAGTGTGGGGAGGAAGGATGGTTGATGTGGTGGAAAAAGTGCAACGGCTCTTCCTGAAAAAAGTCTTCAACCTGCCATTGTGGGCCCCTGACTATTGTTTATTCCTTGAAACTGGAGTTAGCCCACTGCTAGTCCACACTTTGAAGCTGCATCTCAAGTACGTACACCGATGTCTGAGCCTACCCGATCACAGATACCCCTGCATACTAATGAAGAAGGTGATAGAGAAGAAGATCTTCATATATAACGACTGGCTGGAGCTACAAACTGTCTTCGGCATCCCTGCTTCTAGCATTCCATCGTGCAACGTGCTGGCGGTGGTGAACAGGGTCAAGGAGGGGCTCAGCGAGAGCTTCGGAAGGAGAAGGATGCGCAGCCAGAGATGTTCAATCTACCCTGAATTGGCAAACTTCACGGATTACATTCATCATCAGGGTGACTTCACACTGGTGAAGTGGTTCCTGAAGGCTAGAACTGAGCTCATCCGACTGAACAAATACTCGTTTAGCCAGGCAGTGAAGATTTGTTCATTATGCAACATGAAAGAAGAAGAAGACGTACCACACTTCATTGCAAGATGTCCCATCCTTTCTGAAATCCGGAGAAGACAACTGAACAACAGTATCCTCACAACTCAGGAGCTGAGGTCAAGACTAAACGGGCAGGACTGGGAAGCTGTAGGCCGGTACTGCAAAGAAGCGTGGCAGTACAGATACTCTCTTGTGCAGGAATACAACTTTTGAAAAAAAAACATTATATTGTAATTGAAAAAAAAGTTAATTTATTGCATGTATGTCAATTCCAATAACTCCTCCTGACGGCACTTTGCCATGGAGATATGCCGACAATTGAATATACAATAATATTATGTAATGATTTCTTTGAAATGTTCAATAAAGGCCTTTATTTATTTATTTTACTAATAGTAGACAGTAGTCAACAGTAATCGTCTTAGACGTAAATAAGACCGTAAATCTCAAGATAATTTCTTGTCATGTATATTGAGATTAAAATAGTTATTTGTATATCTAGAGTGAAAAGTACGACTTTTTCTCCCTGTGGGAAAAAGTTTGAAGCCCGAGGCGAAGCCGAGGGCAGCAATTTTCCTGAGGGAGAAAAAGTATTTTTCGCTCGTGATGTAGACAACATTTTTCCTCCATCTACATTTTTTTATAGAAACTGCAAATTAAATCATTCTAATAACTTACGTATTGGTGACAATGATTCCTAACACATAACCTAAAAACCGGTCGATCTATCGGCAAAAGTTGTAACAATTATATCAGCTGAGCAGCTACCAAAAATGGCTGACTCCAGATCACGCGGTTCAGATTTGAATTGCAGATCAAAAATACTTGTTGGCTGGTATTTTGAATAGAATAAAATATTTTAAAAATTGTATAAATTTTTTTCGTCTACTAATATTAAGAATATAATAATTATCATACAAACATATTATATTTCATGAGTTAATCAAATTTCTGGTTGTGGTATTGAATTCAGTTGACTCAATGACAGTCACCTCTATTATGCTTTCTCATCTGAGCTTAGACCTTCTAACCTATTACAATGTAAGTTTCGAAATAGAGATGCTCCCCATGTTATTTAAATGGAGTCACTTTTACTCCCTAGGGAGTTGTTCTGTTTTTTACTACCGAGAGCGAAAAAGTGACACTTTAGTATTAGGTTTCAGGGAGTAAAGTAAGTACTTTGGACAGTAGGTGGAGGAAAAAAATTGTGTGTAGTACATGCTATTAGTACTAAAGTTGTCCTTATGTATAAAATTGAGATGTTACTCAATTCAGATTCTGTCAGATACTCTAGTTTTCACTCTTTCATGTATTAAATAATTTTATATAATTATTGATAATTATAAAATATTTTACTCCCCCAGGGACGGTCGACTCAGAACCAATGACCAGTTGCTGAGCGTCAACGGAATCACACTGTCTGGATTGTCCAATCAGGTAACAAACGTTTCATTTTTCTCAACCGATTGTTTTATTTGACCAGGTATAATGTGATCTATAGGAGGTACACGTTATTTATTTATTTATTCGTGAACAGAATCACAAATCATATAAATATGATAAGGAAGGAACAACAGGCTTGGCCCAAATCTATTCCATTCCCAAATTTTGATAAATTAATCAAATGTCCAAAAAATAGGTTATGTTTCTACTGTAAAACGTTCAAGTTCAATTTTCGTCCAAAAATATATATAAGCTAAACATTTTGAATTTAGAGAAATTAAAACACCAAACTTTGTTTAAATATAACACTTAATTATCACTTCATATTGAATTAATCAAGTTATTTTTTTTTTCAACAATGGAGAAATATGATTGATCAATCTAAATTATGAAAATTCATTATTTAATAATGGATATATATATTTTACTGACAAATGAAATATAATTGATTATTTGAAACCAGAATCAGCATTTGATTTTTTTCACAAATCAAATACATTTTTTTTTTTAAGATTACGTCCTAAAGACTCCAGTCATGGAGTAAAAGACAAGTCATGTTATTACATAATAATTCTAACACTAAGTAGTTCAACCTAGTTTAGGTTTGAAAGGAATTCTTGTACACTATAAAAAGCTTTATCAACTAAATATTTTTTAATTTGTTTTTTGAAAATCTTCAAATCATCATTACTTTTCAAGATTTGAGGTAGCTTGTAATAAAATTTCCTACTAATATAATCTGGTTTTTGTTCAAATAACCTACTATTGTGACCCATTATATGATAATCTGCTCTGTTTCGCGTATTATACTCATGAACATCTGAATTCTGGATCACACCACTCGTTTTCACATGCATTACAACTTCATATACATACAAGGATGGCACAGTTAATAGACCAAGCTTTTTAAATAAAGGCCTACAAGAGTCTAACCTATTCACTTTCTCTATACATCTGAGTGCCTTCTTTTGAATCTTAAACACCCTGTCCATATTTTGTTGAGATGAATTACCCCATACTAAAATAGCATACCTAATATGAGATAGTATAAGTCCATGGTAAGCAGTTAACAGTAGTTTTTTATCATTCAGCCTAGCAAGCTGCCGCAGGACAAATACCCCAGATGATATCTTATTACATATCCCCTCAATGTAAGGAGGCCATGTTAATTTCCTGTCCAATAAAATTCCCAAGAATGCTACTTTCTCTTCTTGGTCTAATTCATTTTCCTCTACAAACACATTTATTTCTCTATCCTCTACTGAATTATATTTACTTTTGAATTGTAGGAATTGACATTTCTTACTATTTATTGTTAATTGCCTTTGCTTCAAGAATTGGACAATTGACTGTACTCCAGTAAAAGCATTTATTTGTAGACTATCTAATAAATAATTGTTAAAGATAAGCGATGTGTCATCAGCAAACAACAGAGCTCTGTGATCTTTTAACTCTTTTGGTAATTGGTTCACATACAACAGAAACAGTAAGGGACCCAGAATTGAGCCTTGAGGTACTCCAGCCTGGACCTCCAGTTTTTGAGATTTAATTTTTACTATTTCATTCCCATCCACCTTGCTAAGCTCAACACACTGGTTTCTACCTATGAGATATGATTCAAACCATTTTAGTTCTATACCATTCACACCTACAGTTTTTAGTATTTCCAATAATATTCTATGGTTCACACAATCAAAAGCTTTGGATAAATCAAGAAATATTGCGGCTGCCTTCTCACCTGAATCTATTATATCTATTAGTCTTTCAACAAGGGATAGTATTGCAGTCTAAGTAGATTTCCCTTTCTGGAACCCATGCTGTTCATCACATATGAAATTAATTTCTTCCAGGTGCATCAATAGCCTATTTAAAACTACTCTTTCAAAAATTTTACTTATTACATTTAGAATACTAATGGGTCTATAATTTTCAACTCTTTCAGAATCACCGCTCTTTATACTGTAGGCTGGATACAAAATCAAATTAAGTTGTATTATTGTCTCTTGTAATGTGAATTAACATTCTCATTAACTGTTTTCATTAATTTTCATTAATTGATTTGTTTGATTGTTTAAGGCTGCGATGGAGACTCTTCGTAGGGCGATGCTTAGGACAGAGGGCCCCGTGGAAGGGAGTATAGTGCTTACAGTTGCCAGGCGAATACAGGGTGCCGGCTCAAAGGACACACCCCGCCGGGGCTCGGTCTCCTCACTTCTCACTGACTCATCAGGTAACATTGAGTGATTGATTTAAATGAATTTAGGATTTAGGGTCAACTGACACTTAGGGACTGAGGTGGAGAAGAGACTGGACTCTAGTGGAGAGCATGTGTTTCCAAATGGTGACACTCAGACCAGTCGATTCTAGTCTCCGCGACGTCACCATTTGGAAACACATGCTCTCCACTAGAGTCCAGCCTCTTCTCCACCTCAGTCGCCTAAGTGTGAGTTGAGCTTTACAGAACTTGTTCTTTCACTCTCACACATATATCTTACTAGCACACACTCACACACTCTCTCTCACTCTCTCTCAATAGACTGTAACAATTTTCATTGGTCCAATTGTGAACGATGAGAATTGTGCGAATTATCATGAGAAGTTAGCCTGTTATGTAAATGGATTTTGCTGTTTTGCTTTTCTGCATTGTGTTGTGTCGACTCTGTTTGTGTGTGCGTAGAAGTTATAGTACTAAGAAAAACAACGATTTTCTTGGAGCATCAGTGCTGGTTCATGACCTCTCTTGCTGTCACTTGGTGGGAGAATGTATCTCAAATTGTAGTTGTACTGTTCCTTTCTATTGGCAGAAATTGTGATGAATATTTTCAATAAAATAGTAGCTGCCAATCACAGTTAACGTTGCTTAGATCTATCTAGTATGGACGATCACACAGCTCCTAGACCAGGCAAGCGTACCGTGGGCTTCACTCAGCGTCTGTCCTCTGTCATAAGCAGTACAAAATGTAGTCTGATCAGAACTTTGTGTTAATCATGGCTCTCATGCCAGCTTTAGGCTTTTTAGTATTTGGCTCTGGAACCTTTTGTTCCAGTAGCATTTTTTAGTTTTTTCCGCCTCAGTAGTTGCTTTAATTGAGAAGAGAGGAAATTAAGTGTGAGATGAGCCTTAATTGATTCATTCACTGATCAATTCGTTGATTGAATGAAGAATTGAAGGCTTGATTCGGTGTCATTCATATGTGCGATATCTCAGATGTGCCAGAATCACACTTAGTGAGGTCCACGTTATAATGGCAGTGTTTGATTAGAAATGGTGTTGCTATCCTTGGCTATCGTTCAACAAAGCGAATAGCGCTATCTTTTTCTCGCATTGCTCTGTTGCCAGATCGTCTTTCAACAATGTAGAATTGATAATTAACAAAGTATTTCATCTTGGAAAGATATATTTTCGAAAATGTAGGATGTTTTTGTTTGGGTAGTATTGTAGTGTAGTGGCCCTCCGCCGATAGGCAAAGCTTCTCTTTTGAGAAGATACAAAAGAGCATCTGTTGCTTATGGAAAGATACATTAAAGCTCCTGGTGTATCTTTTCGGATGCTACACGTTGCTTTTGACAAGATACAAAAGAGCATCTGTTGCTTATGGAAAGATACATTTTCGAAAATGTTGGATGTTTTTGTTTGGGTAGTATTGTAGTCTTGTGGCCCTCCGCCGATAGGCAAAGCTACAGCACCCGGACTTGTATGCTGCAATTTCTAATAGTTCATCCGTTTCTGACATGATATATATTATAACTAGTAGTTCTGAGAACAGTAGACCTCACGCAGTATTCTCATCCACAAGTACCTGATTGAAACTATAGACCTTATGGAAATACAGCAACAGACTGGCTTCTCCACACATCTGTGTAATCACTTGTCAGCTGATTTATGATGAATAATTCTATAGTCTGATTTTCACTCTAATATTGACGTATGAAGGAGGCTCCTTTTTCCTTTTATATTATCCTTGAAATGCAAAATTTCCAAAAACCTTGTATATACGTCGACGCGCAATTTAAAAAGGAACATACCTGTCAAATTTCATGAAAATCTATTACCGCGTTTCGCCGTAATGCGCAACATATAAGCATATAAACATATAACATATAAACATATGAACATATAAACATATAAAAACATATAAACATTTAAACATTAAGAGAAATGCCAAACCGTCGACTTGAATCTTAGACCTCACCTCGCTCGGTCAATAATTAATATAATTTGAATATTTTCAACTATTTTTTTCCAACTTTAAATTGAAAAGATCCTGAAATAATTAATTTAATAGATCCTAAAAGGTACAGGACTCCGACTCGTATGCTGCAATTTGTAATGATCCATCCATATCTGACATGATATATTATAATTAATATAATTTAGATATTTTCAACTATATTTTTCTAATTTTGAATTTGTGTTGCAGCCAACACGGAGACGTTTGGAAGCAGTAATGGAAATAATGGAGGAGTTGATGTGCAGAATAATTCGGGAAACAGTGAAGCATCTGACAGCACTGTCATATGTCTGCCCACCTCCACACAGCACTCCTCTAATAGCAACTCCACCCAACGGTCGAATAATGGTTAGTGCTCCACTTTGATAAAATTAAACTTGAATTTAAAAAAAAAAACCTTGTGTATAGGCCTAAAAGCTTGTTTGCCAAATCTCATCGAATTCTATAAACGCGTTTGGCCGTAATTGCGTTACATAAAATCATACATACAGAAGAAAATCCGAGTAAAAATGTATAGTTGCCTGTAAAGTTGGTATACAGGCGAAAGTTCTATGTGACAACGACTTTGAGTGGTAAAATAATTTTAATGTGAATATTCATTCCTATAGTAGGAAGAAGGATGAAATAATAGTAACAATTTAAAACATTTATTTATACAAAGAATTATATTCAAAACATTAATTTATCCAAAGAATCTGCACTGAATTTCATATTAACAAAATTTTATTTTTACCTTCACACATCCTCAACAAAATCACTCTGTCTCTCTCGCTCTTAGGCGGGCTAACTGTGCTCGATTCATTTTTTACATAGCAATTCGCGCTCATTTTTTCAAGTTAAACAAATTATTATTGGCTGAGAAACGATTTATACTACTTTTGTGATTGAAAACTACCACAACATTGTGATTACTACAACATAACCTATTCACTTATACCTATTATACTTATTCTCATAACCTATTCACTAAGTATAAGTAGTGGCGCAGTCGCAGGAGATTGCTCCGTTTCACTCTCTCTCCAGGTGAATGTTTTCGGGCTGCTGTTGCGTTGCTCGCCACTGCTCCTATTCGTGCTCTTTCCAGACGACCGTGAACCGAGACGAACGCTCTCACTCGCTCTCATTGTGAGCGCATAACGTGGGAACGTAACGCAGTTTATGAAGTGTCACCCGGCAAACCAATTTATAAGATGTTGTCACGTCAAAAAAAAAACACTTTTGAAGTAAAAATACACTTACTTTTGTAGTGACGATCGTTTCGACCTGTTGTTGGTCATCATCAGACTGTGCGAATTTACTCAGATGACAAGGCTATGTGTGGTAAGGGATGAAGTTGGTGGAATAGGTTGTGGTGGGGGTTGGGTTGGTGGATACTTAGTGAGGCGGTAATTTTGAACTGTGGACTATTTTGTCAAAGAGTGTGTGGAAAGAGAAATTTACTTGATCATCTAGGAGACTGTTGGGAAACTGTTTTGTGTGGTTGTAAATTTCGTACTGTTTCAATACATTGAGTTTTCTGCTTTTTTGTGAGATATGGAGGATTTCCAGATTGGTGGCGATGTCGGTGTATGTGTAGTCTGTTGATATAATATGGTCAGCAGAGTTTCATATAAACTATTACCAACAAAAATCCATACGGATAATTTACTTTACTTGATTTATTACTTTTATTAGAATAAGCCTGGTTTTCACCTGGTCGACTAACTGGCATACTAAGGCTCAACTGACACTTAGGCGACTCAGGTGGAGAAGAGACTGGACTCTAGTGGAGAGCATGTGTTTCCAAATGGTGACGTCGCGGAGACTATAGTGAGGTCCACGTTATAATGACAGTGGATAAAGATAGGAGAATAGCGATGCCGATTCTCTGCATTAATTAATTATAATAATAAATGTTTATTTCCCAAAAAACTAAAACTACAACATCAATTACAAAAATATTAGATAAATTACAATATTACATACAATAGTTAGTTACAAAAGATTATTATAATGTGTTCTCTACTTGTTTAGTTTTTCTGTGTGGAAATTGACCTACTCCACTATGGCGTACCATGTTCTAGAGTAGGTTTTTAAAGTTTTTTGTGTGTATTATCAATTAGTTAGTGTTTAGTAAGTCATTAGGTGGTTAGTTGTTATTTGAAATAATGTTTTCTATGTTCTGTCTTCCTTTGCTCATCAACCAATTGTGTACTTTGAACTTTCTAGGAAGATTAATCTGTTTAAAGTTTGCAGGAAGTAGATTATATAATTTTGGTGCTAAATGATTGAAATGTCTCTGGTACAGTGCCTTTCTTGCAACACTGGTGATGAGAAGATCCCTGTATGTGGTGTTGTGGTTGTGGTTTCTCGTTTGAAATGTTGTAAAATACTGAAATGTAAAATGCTGAAATGTTGTAATTATATCTCTACACTGTCAAAAACATAATTGGCATCGTTGTGGACACAGAAAAGGATAGTACCACCGGCTTTGTCGAATGATAGACAAGGATAGCAATTCCAAAGTTGAGCAAATACTGTCATTATAACGTGGACCTCACTATAGAATCGACTGGTCTGAGTGTCACCATTTGGAAACACATGCTCTCCACTAGAGTCCAGTCTCTTCTCCACCTGAGTCGCCTAAGTGTCAGTTGAGCCTAACTCTATCGAGCTAACTCTACTCTACATACTTGGTCGAGTAACTGTTTTCACTACAATTGAGAATAGTAGGTAAAGTGTGTTGTCTAGTGAACAGAACTAACATTAAAATGTCAATACTTTTCAATAAATTAACACTTGAACACTTATTAACACATTTTAATAAATAGCAATAGCCTACTTCTTAAACTTGATAGCCTACGGCACGACTCTACTCTACTAGCTGGAGACTGTTTTCATTAGCATAGTATTGGTAGAGTAAAGTGAAAAGCGGTGGTGGGGGAAGGCAAGTGGTAGAGTACTATCCCACTCTACTCTACTAAAAACTAGTACTCTACCATGAACGTTATCATTGGGAGAGTTCACAAGATAATTAGTACTTGCCCAGGGAACTCCATCACTAAGGCTCAACTGACACTTAGGCGACTCAGGTGGAGAAGAGACTGGACTCTAGTGGAGAGCATGTGTTTCCAAATGGTGACACTCAGACCAGTCGATTCTAGTCTCCGTGACGTCACCATTTGGAAACACATGCTCTCCACTAGAGTCCAGTCTCTTCTCCACTTGAGTTGCCTAAGTGTCAGTTGAGCTTAAGTCTACTAATGAAAACCAGGCTTTAGTTTAGAACTTTTAATTGGAATAATGATCTAAAAGTATTCTTTATTATAATTGAAAACGTGACACATGTAACCTAAACATTTGTACAAGGGTAATGCTGATAAGTAATGTACTCTTGCTTGTAGAGCGCAAACTAAATAACCTTCAGAAGGTTATTAAGATAAGATAAGATAAGATAAGATCTTAAAATTTATAAGATTATTAAATCCTCTACATGGCTGAGCAGTTTGAAGGTGTTGCGTTCATCCAGTTTTCTTGTCAGTTGTCATCCAAGATTTGGATTGTTTATAAGACTTTGACAGTTCTACTCAATCAATCAATCTTTTTCCTCCACCTACTGTCTAAAGTACTTACTTTACTCCCTGAAACCTAATACTAAAGTGTCACTTTTTCGCTCTCGGTAGTAAAAAACAGAAAAACTCCCTAGGGAGTAAAAGTGACTCCATTTAAATAACATGGGGAGCATCTCTATTTTGAAACTTACATTGTAATAGGTTAGAAGGTCTAAGCTCAGATGAGAAAGCATAATAGAGGTGTCTGTCATTGAGTCAACTGAATTCAATACCACAACCAGAAATTTGATTTACTCATGAAATATATGTTTGTATGATAACTATTATATTCTTAATATTAGTAGACCATAACAATTTATACAATTTTTAAAATATTTTATTCTATTCAAAATACCAGCCAACAAATATTTTTGATCTGCAATTCAAATCTGAACCGCGTGATCTGGAGTCAGCCATTTTTGGTAGCTGCTCAGCTGATATAATTGTTACAACTTTTGCCGATAGATCGACCGGTTTTTAGGTTATGTTGTTAGGAATCATTGTCACCAATGCGTAAGTTATTAGAATGATTTTAGTTGCAGTTTCCATAAAAAAAATAATGTAGATGGAGGAAAAATGTTGTGTACATCACGAGCGAAAAATACTTTTTCTACCTCAGGAAAATTGCTGCCCTCGGCTTCGCCTCGGGCTTCAAACTTTTTCCCACAGGGAGAAAAAGTCGTACTTTTCACTCTAGATATACAAATAACTATTATTGTCAAGGAACACAAAAAAGTTACAAACAACGTAATTTTCCACAATAGCTTGTAAAAAGACCGACAGTACAATTAGTAACAGTGAAAATAATACAATATAGTATAATAGCAGACACTAAGACGTCTAACACCATTAACAATATATTACAGAAAGCTTTGGATTAAAACAAAAAAACTTTCACACAATACAGGCACCTTTTTTCCAGTAGCAAATGGAGTGATCTAGTGGATAGAGTGCTTGTGTAGCAGCATAGAGATCCCGGGTTCAAACCCTCTCATTACCAAAAGTTTTTTAACCAGATCACTCCCGTGTTTATCGGATGGGCACGTTAAATTGTCGGTCTTGGCTGAAGTATGATAGTCGTAATTGGCCAATTGGCGGCTTAAATTTTATATTCAGGCGATGGGACCTTCCCGCAAGGGACTCCCCACCAACAAAAGCCATACGAATTTACTTTTTACTGTATCATGTGCGGTGATACTATATCATATTGTATTGATACTGTATCATATTGTGTTTATATTGAGGCGGTGGGACCTTCCCGCAAGGGACTCCCCACCAACAAAAGCCATACGAATTTACTTTTTACTGTATCATGTGTGGTGATACTATATCATATTGTATTGATACTGTGTCATATTGTGTTGATACTGTATCATGTATCATGACATTGACGGCTTAGATTATAATATATTCAGGCGGTGGGACCTTCCCGCAAGGGACTCCCCACCAACAAAAGCCATACGAATTTACTTTTTACTGTATCATGTGTGGTGATACTATATCATATTGTATTGATACTGTATCATATTGTGTTGATACTGTATCATGTATCATGACATTGACGGCTTAGATTATAATATATTCAGGCGGTGTGGACCTTCCCGCAAGGGACTCCCCACCAACAAAAGCCATACGAATTTACTTTTAGTAGCAAATCCCTCAAGTGAGTCTTGAATTATTTGTGGAACGTTCATCGTTCGAACGTCCACATCAAGTTCATTGAATATCTTTACCGATATGTATTTCCAATTTTTCTGAGAGCTTGTATATTGGTTGCTCTCAATTCTAACATTAATACTGCTTCTCAGGAGTTAACTATGGATATCACCATTTACTCTAAAATTACGCAGGTGGTTTTTAAAATATAAACAACACGAAAACACAGAAAGTGAAGGCAGAGGCAATAACCTTCATCTACGGAATAGTGCTCTACATGAAGCTTGGGGTGGTTCATTACAGATGATTCTTACAGCCCTCTTCGCCCTCTTCTGCAGTCTGAAAATTGTGGAACAGTTTTCCCACATTTGTCTGCCATAAGCTAGATGACTAAATACATGAGCGTAATACCATAGAGAAACAATAGCGTAAGTAGATATCCCATGGTATAGGGCGTTTATGTCGCAACTTTTACTGTTATCTCAATCCGATTACTGTCGATTACTGTCGCTTTTTACTGTTTTGACCGGGTAAGAGTGTATGTAAGGCACAATATGAGAGACTACCAGCGTCAAAAAGCTCCACAGGAAAGAGCTACTTGGACTATCAGCTTGAGATAACAGTAAAAGTTGCGACATAAACGCCCTATACCATGGGATATTTACTTATGCTATCGTTTCTCTATGGTAATACACACTCATTAGAACAGCATGGCTCACAATATGTCTCAGCCTGCGCAGTACAAATAAACCTTTACTCAGCTTCCCAGCTATGTATGTTATATGGATCTTCTAATTCAAATTCAAGAATTAAAATCTGGTGTGGCGCACTCACACAACTTTCCTTGCCGTTATGAAAATTGATCAACTGACGCTAGTGCTCCCGCGCAACTCAAGTCTACTATTTAAAGATTCAAGCCAGCTGGTGACAGGACAATAACGCTGCAGACACACGAAGTCTGCTATCTCTTCATAGTGAATGATTTAATAGAATCAACAGTTGCCAAAAGTTTGCAATTTAATAATCTTATTTTCTCGAACTTCGAGCTTATTTTCAATTTTAGGTGAAAATGTTACTGAACTTTAATTAAAGAGATTTTCATGCTCAATCTTTTCCACTTGAAATTTTTTGTTTAAATTGTATCTGAAGCATGATAATTGAGAATCTAAAATCAAACTTTGCATAGATGGGGCGGTGCTCCTGAAATTTTTACAGATATGGGACTTGTGGCAGTTGATAGAGTTTATCGATGACTATTCTAGGTATAACTTTAATCAAAATCGTTGGAGCCGTTTTCGAGAAAATCGCGAAAAACCCTGTTTTTGACAACATTTTCGTCATTTTAGCCGCCATCTTGAATCGCATGTGATCGAAATTGTTCGTGTCGGATCCTTATAGTGTAAGGACCTTAAGTTCCGAATTTCAAGTCATTCCGTTAATTGGGAGATGAGATATCATGTACACAGACGCACATACACTCATACACACACACACACACATACAGACCAATACCCAAAAACCACTTTTTTGGACTCAGGGGACCTTGAAACGTATAGAAATTTAGAAATTGGGGTACCTTAATTTTTTTCGGAAAGCAATACTTTCCTTACCTATGGTAATAGGGCAAGGAAAGTAAAAAATTCAATAAAACTCAAGAATTTTAGAGAGCTCATGTCGGTGGACCTGGCGTTGAAGCTGAACTGTTGTAGATCCACGAGTGTCACAATCCTTTGTTATTTTGTATCAGTTTCAATTATTGATGGTTGGTTTATTTGGATATTTTAAATTTTTTTTGAATATTTATTTTATGTTTTTTTTAGATGGAGTTGTGATGCGTAATGCTGTATTGGAGAGGCTAACAGGGCAGACGTCTCTACCTCCAGGCATGGGCGGGCTACATAACGAGAGTTACTATAGGGTTAGTTGAAATTTGATTTCGATTTTGTTCTTAAATTGGATTTTGGTTTAATTATCAAAGTAATATTAAAACTAAGAAGCTTTCACCCTGAAGAATCTAATTGTCGTATTAATGTGCCGATTACACAAAAGCCTGTTGAATTTTAACCGTGATTAATTCCAAGAGAACCAATCAGTGTAGCCTCCTTTTTAAGATAGACTTCTCCTTTTTCACTTTTTGTGTAGTTGAGAAGTTGATATTGTGGTAATTATTCATATTGAATGAAAAAGACTAAGAAATTGCCAAAAAACCACTGATTTATTGATAATAAGAAAGACCGGTTTCGGTTATTACACCATTTTCAATCTCTGATAAACTGACCGGTTTCGGTTATTACACCATTGTCAATCTCTGATAAACTAAAACTAAATACAAGAGCAGCAGAATTTATACTAGTAGGCGAGTACTGTTATTGGTCGAGGGCATGAACGCCTGCCATTGGCCCAGTTAGACAGTCTCCTCCCACTCAACGGTGTGACAAAATGGCGGCTTAAGCAACAGATTTGCCATGATAATAAAATTTACCTTTCAGTACAAAATAAGAACCAAGAAAACAAGTGTGGAAGATAATAAAACAGATATGTAAATGGAAAAACTATTGACTAATGTATGCTTACAAATTTATGATAATTTTTTTGTTACCAACAGATATTTTGGTGAAAGTGATATTTTCGAGCTCAAAATTTAAGTGATTTTATTCTATATTTTATGAATATTTGAAGTTTGGTTTTTGTTTTAACGGAAGTTCATTATCAGTTTATCTAAATTTGAAATTCTTTGTTTTATTCTGATTCATAGTTTCAGATTGAAGATTTGGTGTTGAAATTGAAGTGAACATAACCTACATAATATTTGGACGATTTGTGAAAAAATCAGGAAATTGAAGAAGTTTTGGGCAATAGCCTGTTTTTTCTTTTCCGACTATTGAATTGTTCGCACTATCTAATAAATAATAAATAAATAAATAAAACTAAATTCGTAGTGTTGTACTGGTTGAAATGAATCTGGTCATTTAAACTATACTGGGAATTTTCCTTAATTACTCTTGTTATTTCTAAAGCCTCTAGAATATTCAAAGATCTGCCTTTGTTGGTTTATCAGAGATTGACAATGGTGTAATAACCGAAACCGGTCTTTCTTATTATCAATAAATCAGTGGTTTTTTGACAATTTCTTAGTCTTTTTCATTCAATAGACTTCTACGATTAGTTCTCGAAGCTTCCACCCTGGAGAATCCAATATTCTCGTCTCAATGTGCCGTTTGCACAAAAGCCTGTTAAATTTTAACCGTAATTAATTCCAAGAGAACCAATCAGTGTTCTTCTTTTCAAGATAGACTTCTCCAATTAGCTCTCGAAGCTTTCACCCTGGAGAATCCAATATTCTCGTCTCAATGTGCCGGTTGCACAAAAGCCTGTTGAATTTTAACCGCGATTAATTCCAAGAGAACCAATCAGTGTAGCCTTCTTTTCAAGATAGACTTCTCCATTAGCTCTCGAAGCTTTCACCCTGGAGAATCCAATATTCTCGTCTCAATGTGCCGGTTGCACAAAAGCCTGTTGAATTTTAACCGCGATTAATTCCAAGAGAACCAATCAGTGTAGCCTTCTTTTCAAGATAGACTTCTCCAATTAGCTCTCGAAGCTTTCACCCTGGAGAATCCAATATTCTCGTCTCAATGTGCCGGTTGCACAAAAGCCTGTTCAATTTTAACCGTGATTAATTCCAAGAGAACCAATCAGTGTAGCCTTCTTTTCAAGATTATTGTAGCCGACTTCTCTAATTATTAATTCTCGTGGATCTAATCACGATTAAAATTTAACAGGTTTTTTTGCAACCGGCACATCAAGACGAAATTTTAAGTTGTAATTAATTCCAAGAGAACCAATCAGGGTAGCCTTCTTTTCAAGATAGACTTCTCTAATTATTAATTCTCGTGGAATTAATCACGATTAAAATTTAACAGGATTTTTGCAACCGGCACATCAAGACGAAATTTTAAGTCATAATTAACTCCAAAAAACCGATCAGGGTAGCCTTCTTTCAAGATAGACTTCTCTAATTATTAATTCTCGTGGATTTAATCACGATTAAAATTTAACAGGATTTTTGCAACCGGCACATCTAGACGAAATTTTAAGTCGTAATTAATTCCAAGAGAACCAATCAGTGTAGCCTTCTTTCAAAGATACCCTTCTCGAAGTATTAATTCTCGTGGATTTAATCACGATTAAAATTTAACAGGATTTTTGCAACCGGCACATCAAGACGAAATTTTAAGTCGTAATTAATTCCAAGAGAACCAATCAGGGTAGCCTTCTTTCAAAGATTCCCTTCTCTAATTATTAATTCTCGTGGATCTAATCACGATTAAAATTTAACAGGTTTTTGTGCAACCGGCAAATTGAGACAAAAATTGGATTCAAATACTGTCATTATAATACTGAGCTCACTGTAGTTTTTTCTATGATTTTATCTTAATTTTTGTGTGTTTATTTTAGGCTACCCACCAGACGACCCTGCTAAGTTTGGGCTCCAACCCGGAGACAGGAGGAAAGCTGACAAGCCCCACTGTGAATCAGCCTGCCAGGGAGACTCTCATTATAGAAGATGACTCTTCCTTTTTGCCCAGGTATGAAGCCCTGTTCACAGTCAACCTGTTTTCACTATTCACTTGTCTCTTAAGCCCGGTCCAGACGCTCAAGTTCAGCTTCAGTATTTTGCTCCAGCAAAAGTCGGAGCATGTAAGTCGTTGCGTCGGGACGGTAAAACGGATGGATCTTCAAGCTTAAGTCGTCAAACTTAAAATGTATCGGCCGGCAATCTTTTTCCATCAATTCGTCCGTCTTTTGCCTATCCACCTAAACCTAAATCGCGTAAAAATGGAGATAGATAAATTGTGATTTCAGATTCGGATTCAGCGCCCTCAAATTAATAAAATGTCTCGCGAGTACTTGAAAATAAGCAAGTTTTTTATCGATTGTATATAACACCATTTAACCTTTTTTTCCTTTCTTGATTCTCATGATACTCTCAGAATTTGATGTTGATATCATGATTTACTATTATGATATATTTAAGATGTACTATATTGTTGATAAGAATACTATCTACAAAATTTTAAACCATTTACAATCACTGTGTCTCGAGATATGACATGTAAACAAAGCCATTTAGCGATTAACAGTAATATTTTTGTCATTATGTTGTTGAATATAGCATTATCCACTTGAATCAGCATAAAAATACGATATAATTATTACTCATCTACCGGATGTATGTCATATGTTAAGCTGCGTACACATATACGCTCTTCCAACCCGCACCGAGCACGCTCCTCCCTCGTACCGCCCTCGTACCCGCCCTCGTTCCTCCATCGAACCACAGTCGCGCCGCCCACGCACCCATCATGGACGTTACAGAAGATGTTAGATCTTCTCGCGTTCCCCGGTCGAACCACTGTTGCTCCCATCATCAATCGCTCTGCTGGAGTGACGTTCGGTTGCGGAGCAGAGTGAAAGTCTGTACGCACCTTAATATGACGAACTGAGCTTGTGAGCACAAAAATAGGAAAACGGACGACATATTAAGACGGATGCGTGTGGACGCAATTTTACATCCGTCTTTTGCTTGAACCAAACGATCCGTCTTTTGCTTGAGCAAAAGACTGATGGTAAACTTGAACGTGTGGACCGGGCTTTAGGCCGGCCACTAGCGATACTACATGTCTGTACAGACTTTTTGTGTCTTTGGCAAAAGGCATTGAACGAAAACATTTTGGATGTTAGATTTCAGTGTTTTCAATTATTTGTTGTTTATTTTTTCCCTGTTGCTCTATTTGACGATGAATTATTTTTGTATCATTTTTTTTGGGAAATTTCTAGTGATTTTTTATTGTTTGGCTCAACTCACAGTAATAGACAGTGTATAGGGTGTCTATGTTGCAAATGTGAGTGTTAACTGAAGCCGATAGTCCTAGTAGTTGTTTTTGGTGAAGCTATGTGACGCTGGTAGTCTCTCATACTGTGCCCTTCTTACACTCTTACACTCCCAACAACACACTAATAATAGACAGTGTATAGGGTGTCTATGTTGCAAATGTGAGTGTTAACTGAAGCCGATAGTCCTAGTAGTTGTTTTTGGTGAAGCTATGTGACGCTGGTAGTCTCTCATACTGTGCCCTTCTTACACTCTTACACTCCCAACAACACACTAATAATAGACAGTGTATAGGGTGTCTATGTTGCAAATGTGAGTGTTAACTGAAGCCGATAGTCCTAGTAGTTGTTTTTGGTGAAGCTATGTGACGCTGGTAGTCTCTCATACTGTGCCCTTCTTACACTCTTACACTCCCAACAACACACTAATAATAGACAGTGTATAGGGTGTCTATGTTGCAAATGTGAGTGTTAACTGAAGCCGATAGTCCTAATAGTTGTTTTTGGTGAAAGTATGTGACGCTGGTAGTCTCTCATACTGTGCCCATCTTACATTCTTAGGCTCAAACTCACACTTAGGCGACTCAGGTGGAGAAGAGACAGGACTCTAGTGGAGAGCATGTGTTTTGAAATGGTGACGTCGCGGAGACTAGAGTCGACTGGTCTGAGTGTCACCATTTGGAAACACATGCTCTCCACTAGAGTCCAGTCTCTTCTCCACCTCAGTCGCCTAAGTGTCAGTTGAGCCTTGGATAATTCGAGAGCATGTGTTTTGAAATGGAGACGTCGCGGAGACTAGAGTCGACTGGTCTGAGTGTCACCATTTGGAAACACATGCTCTCCACTAGAGTCCAGTCTCTTCTCCAAACTGAGTCGCCTATTTGTGAGTTGAGCCTTATTGGTTGCTTATTTTATGTTAGAAGCTGCTGTCAAACGGCTGTTTTTCGTATGAAACCATTCCTTGATGGTTTTTTTTCAACGTTTAAGTTTTAATGGGCGATTTTGAAAACTTGAAGTAGAGTTCACTTGAATTCAAGTTTTTATAACCTCAAAAGTATATAATTATAAATTAAAAAATATGATTAATACTTAAGTTTTCTTTTTTTCTTCATACCTTTCTTCAATCCAGAAGTCAATCATGTTCAACATCTACTTGAATCAACAAAACTTGAAGAAGGGTTTACATTGGTATAGTGGATTCAAGTTTCTAATCATGTAAACTTGACTGGAAAGTTTGCAAAATACATTATTTTATACGAAACTTGAATTCAAATAAACTTGACTAATGTAAATGCCCATTTAGTGTAAGGGTAACCATCCACTGGAACCGTATTCAACCGATCCGTTCGGCCGTTGGATCGGACGAATCTGCCGGCTGTTAATTCGGCCGAACACGGTCGTCCATTGGAACTTTTACGTCAGTCTAGTTCAGTAGTTGGCTCAACTATTGAATATTGAATTAACTACTATTATAGCCACCAAAATTTTTCATGAACAATGATCATATTGAGATTTTTAAAATTGAGTAAACGAATATCCACTAAATTAGTTATTAATTGCAATAATCTTACCTTCAGATCCTATTTGATCAGTAATCTTTGTCTACAGATTCCTTTGAACATCACAACGATGATATCTTTTGCCTCGCATATTCCACAATGGAACATGCTCTTGAACCAAACTTATCAACTTTTCATTGACCATAGTTACAATTTTATAAAACAGAACAAGTTCAAAAACCAAACACAGACAAGACTGTGAAACAATTTTGAGGTTAGGATGATGTTGTCTCAGCTCGACTAGTTAGTTCGGCCGGATAGAGCCGGAAAATCCCATTCAATTCGGATCGAAAACTTGATCGGCCGGAGACAGCCGTGCACGGCTGTATGAACCTGTTGCAATGGACGAGCATCTATAGCTTTGTTTGTTGGGGGATCGTTCGGACGAGTTCGGTTGTTTTCGGCCGATGCTATTTCGGACGAAATCGGTTCCAGTGGTCGGCCCACCTAAAGTCCATCCTCCTGACGAATGAGTGAAAATGTGATTATTCGAGGTTTTATTTTTGGCCTGTTTGTCTGTTTTTTAGTGGAGACACAAGTCTAGGTGCCATCCGACCCCTAGCAGCAATGAAACCTAGCCGCACCGACTCGACGAGCACGTCGTCGCAGGCGGACGCCACCTATGCCAGTCAACTGTCGCTGGACAGTGGCATGCAAGTGGGCGCAGGCGCAGGTGCCAGTGCGACTGGATTTAGCCGCGATGCGTTCGGCAGACAGAGCATGTCGGAGAAGCGGCATGCCACGCTCGACGCTAAGAATACCGACACTTATAGGCGGACTAAGCGGGCAAGGGAGTTGAGACAAGGTTAGTTAGTTAGTTAATCAGATGGTTAGTTAGCTTGTTAATCAGTTGGTTAGTTAGTTAATTGACCGAACGTAGTGAGGTCTATGTTTTAACTGGAATTTTCTTTTTCTGTCTGTATGTAACGCTACTACGGCCAAACGCGTTGATAGAATTCGATGAGATTTGGCAGGAATATTCCTTTTTCAACTGCGCGTCGATGTATAGATAGATAGATATATATTACGTCTGGTTGGCCTCAACGGCGTCAGACAAGTCAAAGTGCTAGCAAAAGCGAGACACCATTAATTTTTCATTAAATTTATATCTAGTATATAATTACTATTTGTCTTTGACTCTATTACAGTAATCAAAATAGTCCTTCAGACTATAAAAGCATTCCTCCTTTAGAAATAATTTCAAACTTCGTTTAAACTTTTTTATCGTTAATATTTCCCGCAACCGAATTGGTAGTACTTGGTAAATCTTCCTACCAATATAACTAGGTTTTTCTTCATACAAAGTCAATTTATGATATTCCGAGAAGGTACTCTTATGCCGTGTATTATATTCATGCGTCTTATTAATAGTCTGTAGTGAACACCTTCAAGAATCTCCATTTTAATAAAATAGTCCCTACAATGTGTTTGTGGATGCAACCTCAACATAGTGCGCAATGCTTTCTTTTAACAAATGAAAATTTGCTGAAGGTTACTCTCTCTAGCTCCCCATAGGGCCACTGAATATGTAATATGTGACTCCACCAAGCAATGATAGACCGACTTCAATAGAGGCTTATTATTTAATTTACTTAAATTCCTTAAGACAAAAATTCCACTCGCTATTTTACTTTCAATCTTATCCAATTGTTCCCCCCAACCCAGCCCTTCCTCCAGTTTCACCCCTAAGAAGTCCGTTGAGCTCTTGATTACCAATTCCGACTCTCCAATGAATAATTTAAGTGTTTCATTGTGTCTTAACCTCCTACTCTGATGGTTTTTTTGAAATTTTGCATTTTAAGGATAATACAAGAGGAAAAGTAGTCTCCTTTAAACGTCAATATTACCGTAGAAATCAGACTTTAGAATTATTCATCATATATCAGCTGTCTAGTGGACTATTATACTACCCGTTCAAAAACATCGAACATCTTGAAAATTTATCTTTCCATCAACGTTAGTAGACATATGACTATAATACTACCCGTTCAAAAACATCGAACATCTTGGAAATGTATCTTTCCATCAACGATGTAGACATTTGCAGCCAGAACTGATAACAGCGCTCACACTCACATTCCGGGACGACACGTCACGGTACGATATAGGACAGAAAGCTCTATGTTTATTTAGGATTTTTTCTAGACATTTTAAATTGATTTATTATTTATTAATTTCTGAGAGAACATAACAACATGTCATTGTAACTTACTGAGCGTGAGGTCTACTGTTCACAGAACTACTAGTTAGTTAGTTATTAGTTGGCTCAATCATAGTAGCCTATAGAGAAGAGATAGCATAATAAGATATCCCATTGTTTGTAGAATTCATTCAAAGTTTGCAAGTTTTGTATCAAATTATGGTGATGTGTATCAAGTTGATATGATACTGTATCGTATTTTGTTGATACTGTATCATGTGTGGTGATACTGAATCATTTTTAAAATTGCTGACGAGTCATAACCTCTTTTGGACAAATTTTCAATCAAATTCGCGAATGGAATAGTAAGGGCTAAAAGCCTGTTTTTTTTTCATTTTGAATCATTTTATAATGATGTGTTTATGTCTCTGCTGAATAATAGTTATTTGTGCATCTAGGGACTAAAGTGCAACTTTTTCTCCCTGAGGGAAACTGTTGTCGCCCGATGGCGTAGCCGAGGGCGACAATTTCCCTGAGGGAGAATAAGTACTTTAGTCCCGTGATGCACACAACATTTTTCCTCCACCTACACCAATACCTATAACAATGAATAATTTTACTACATCTTCACGCTTTCACACTATTTTTTTAAAAACAAAATTTAGCTCACCTCTGATAATAATTTGTTGATAGTTGATAGTTGATAGTTTATAGTTTCCTTATGAGTCACAAAATTCCATGTCGCGTATTAACTATTATATATTGATAGTTTATAGTTTATAGTATAGATGATGATTGTTGATAGTGTAAAAGCCTACTTCTGATAGTAATTGTTTATTGTTATTGTGCACCCATCACAATTTTGAAAGATTTTATAAATTTTATAAAAACGAAAATAACTTCTACAATACCGGTAGCGGATTTCGAAGATCTTAGTAGGTAACCAAGAAAAAACATAACCTGCAATCTTGTTTTCTGTGCAGACACGCTCAGTCGTCTCTGTTAAAGTGGGTTTTCGTTTATGCGTAAATGCCGTCGTCGACCATGACAGGGAGAGAATCTCAGATTGGGTAGATTTCAATCTGTCTACATAACTTAAAAGATTATGTTAAATTATGTTTTAATGGAGCGAGCAGGTTGAGCTTATACTTTTTTATACTTTTAAATGGCAATATTTTGATATTATTGAAAATGTTTATTTCTTTATTAATAAAGACAATAATGAAAAGTTATTTAATCAGCTTGTTTAGCACACTTGAAATTTGGACAATATGAATTGCCGTCGTCGACTGCGGAAAAGTTCGCATAAACGAAAACGTACCTTTAGATGAACGCTCTCGTAGAGATGCCGATGACGTATAGGTGTGTACTTTTTCATATCCACCAACGTTGAACATAACCTAACAATCGAAATAGAGCTACTTATTTCCTAGAGCTAAAATATTCCAAAGATCGAAATAGAGCTCTTTTATTTTCCTCTACCGACCACGACAGTGTTGCCACATTCTCATTCTTCATCGCGGCGTTGTCGGACTTCTTCCCATGTTAATCTTATGGGTTTATTTTTACTCCCTTGGGAGTAAAAGTGATCACTTTTCCCGCTGGGAATTATTTTAGTCCCATGGGAGGAAAAGTAGTACTTTAGTATTCGATTCCAGGGTGTAAATGAGACTTTTGATAGTAGGTGGAGGAAAATAAATATTGATACGGTATCATTTATGGTGATATCATACAGAAAAAATCTGGTGTAATACACTCACAACTTTCCTTGCTCATTGAACTATAAGCCTCATTATCAAACGAGAATAATTTAGGGGAATAACATAATGACGGCAACATATTTGCAACTACAATCAGACTACTGTATATGTGTATATACAATTGTTTTCAGAGTACTTTTTCCTTTATGTAAATTGTGAAATTCAATAATCACCATTATTCCTTCAAAAGAATAAATACAAAAGATAACAGCTACCTGATATAAAGATAGCCATCACAAAATAGGAAATAGACATTTAAGAAGATGAGAGTGTAGACGATTATAAGAAGGCTATTGATATTATAAGAATATGCTGAAGATTAGTAGAGATGACATTTTTTCACGCTATCAACTTATTTAAAAATTCTAAACTCAACTATCCTAAAACTCTATTCATAAAAATAGAAAACAGAGCAGACGATGCAAACACAAGCGGTGCCCCCTGTTTGCATATTTAGCGCTTCCGTGAGCTATAAATACAAAGTAAGGCTACAAAAGCGAATCAGCTGATGAAAAATCTTTAAAATACGTGAGCATTTGCTCCAGAGTTGAGGAGCATAAGGTAAGAGTATAAGGTAAAGCTTATTCATATGAAAATGAGCAAATGCTTTTGCTTCTACCTTTTGCTCATGAGCAAAACCTTATGCTCCATGCTCTTGCTCATGAGCATTTGCTCTGTTTTATTCATATGGGCCATTGTTTCATAATATTGTTTGGTTGTATTCCAGCTGAGGGTGAAGACATGGATAGAAGTCAGCTGGGACCCTCCCTTGGTATGAAGAAGTCATCCAGTCTTGAATCATTGCAAACCATGGTGCAAGAGGTAAATATTTCCTATCCTATCGTTATTTATCTATCAATGTTCATGATCTATACTATAATAAAGGAAAGAACTGGCTTATATATCAATCAATCAATATCAATCAATAATCCTTTATTGTCATAAAACACAAAGTGTTGTAACAAACGTCATTATACAATAAAATTAAAAACAGTCAAAATATTTTTAAAATAATAATAATATAGTCAAAGTAGTATTTTTGTAAAAAAAAAATTACAACTAAATTGGCAAATAGTAATTAACAACAGCAATTGATAAATAGCAGGTATTAAAACGGGATCCAACACAAGTCACAACAAAGCTGTTACAGTTAAACAGATGAACACTGGAGCTATTCAAAAAATTCTCCAACAGAATAAAGACATCTTTCTGTAAGTAAGCCTTTTATGTGTGACTTGAATAGTGAGGTACTCAACAGTCTTACTTCAGGGGCAAGCTCATTGAATAGCTCAATGGACATGTTTCTCCAATTCCTATGGGTACTCGCATATTGGTGATAATCAATTCTGAGATTTAACCTTCCTCTGGTATGATAATTATGTATGTCACCATTTCGACTATATTCATTAAGGTTTTTTTTTTCATGTACATCAGACAAGTAAAAATATATAAAGATGGGAGAGTCAAGACGCCTAGTTTACGAAAAAGCGGCCTATGTGTTGCTAGGGGTGGTGCCTGACAAATTATTCGAATGGCCTTCTTCTGAAGTCTGAAAAGTTTAATAGATGCCAAACAATTTCCCCAGAGCTGAATCCCATAGGCTAAATGGCTATGGATGAGAGCATAAAAGACACTCATTAAAACTTCATGATTAACTATGTGAGTTAATCTACGTAGGACAAACAACCCCTTACTTAGTTTTCCAGCTGTATAATCAATGTGCTTTTTCCAATTTAAATTCGAGTCAAGCATGATACCCAGGAATTTGAGGGAATCTGTGCCAGTAAACCTAGGGTTGAAGCTAAACTGTAGGTCACAGGTTTTCAGGAGGTTGAGACACATTGTTTGAAGCACACCAATCCATTATATTTGATGTTCTCAATTCAACAACTGTGTCAACATTTTGTTTTCCCGTCCCATTCACCAATAAGCCCTGGTCATCGGCATATATAGGGTTGGGTTTGATCACAGCAGTTCCTTATCACACCTAACAAATCATTTATGTAAATGATAAACAACAGTGGACCAAGTATTGACCCTGGGGGACACCATATCTAACCAGCTTACCACTTGAGAATTCGCCGTTTCTATAGACAAATTGCATTCTGCGACCCAAGTATGAACCAATTAGATCCACAGCTAACTTGTCAAGGCCATAAAAAGAAAGCTTTTCAGATAGAATATTATGCTTCACTGACTCAAAAGCTTTAGAAAAGTCAAATGCTCTGAGGTTCACAAGTCTCTTGTGCTCTAAGCTACTGATGACTCCCTCAATAAGATTCAAGACATTATCAGAAGGGGATAGGAAATTCACGAATGACGCATCATCACGTCTCAACTACTCAACTCATTAACTTCACATTTTGCATATAGATTCTTTCTTTGAACCGAGGATGTTTATAGGTATTTTTTCAATTCTTCAAGATTTCATTACGTCAAGTTTCAAATAGTCCCTTGAGGAGCACGGGTTTCCTGATAGTCAGGATTAACATTAGAAGTATTGAATTGTGTAATTAAAAATGTGAAAGTGACATATAAAGGTGCGTACAGACTGTCGCTCTGCTCCGCAACCGAACGTCACTCCAGCAGAGCGATTGATGATCGACCGGGGAGCAACAGTGGTTCGACCGGGGAACGCGAGAAGATCTAACATCTTCTGTAACGTTCATGATGGGTGTGTGGGCGGAGCGACTGTGGTTCGATGGTGGTACGAGGGCGGTACGAGGGAGGAGCGTGCTCGGTGCGGGTTGGAAGCGCGAATATGTGTACGCAGCTTTACCTAGCTAAATTTGGGCTGTAGTATAAATTTGAACCGTTTTTGGATTAAGCCTGTGTTACATTTCTGGAAATTGTTTTATCTTAAATTATATAATAAACAAATAAACTATTATGAAGTAATAATATCCCAGCAGGTATTTAAACTGCAATTTATATAAAATCTTCCATCAATAATTTTTTGTGATTTTTTAGATGCAGATGTACGAAGACATAGACCGTGTGTACCCGCCTGCTTTGGTGCCCCCTGTTGGGGGCGTAATTAGGGGCGGCCGGGGGTGTAACGAGAGCTTCAGAGCGGCGGTGGATCGCAGCTATGAGGCACCGGTAGGGGGCCCCGATCTGGGGGGTGTCGGAGGTCACCTAAATAGACGGCAGACCTCGCTCGATAGCAAACTCAAGGCTAAGAAACGGCAGAGTCTGCTCAGGGGGTTGGGATCCATGTTCAGGTAATTATTATTACTATATTATTAGAATAATATACAGGGTCTTTCTAAATGATGGACCCATTTTCAAAGATTGGTATTTATTGAAGTTAAAATGCAAAGTGGACAACCTTTATAACAATGAAAAGAGAAAGTTCTAACGTTTTTTTTTTTTCAATATCTTACAAGTGTTGAATATGGTCTCCGGCAGCGGCTGGCGTGCACTCAACACCCTCGCTTGTGGGACGAGTTTGGCTACCGCGTAGATGTTTGAGATCTAATATTTCGGTAGTTGATTATATTACTAACTACTTAAGGCCGGTTTCCGAGCTCGGGATTTAGGTAAGTTCTAAACTTTTAAACAGCTGGAGTCAGAAAATCGGCTTTCCGAAACGGGGCGTAGTCGTAGTCATTGTCATAGTCACGTTTAAATTGAATTTTGAAAAACTAGAAAATTGAACACAAAATGAAATAGGGAAAATAGTGTAAAGTTTCAGCTATTTCGAATTATTTAGGAATGTTTCATTTCATCAAGGAAAAACGTTGTGAATTAAGGAAATGAGAAAATATAGATTTATTTTGCTGCAACTATTCACTCGCGCCCCGTTTCTGGAAGCCAATTTTCTGACTCCAGCTGTTTAAAGTCTAGAACTTACCTAAATCCCAAGCTCGGAAACCGGCGCTTAGTGTGCGAACGATTTGACAACGGCACGAGTGGGAAAGGATAGAGCTATCTGCTTTGTGGAATGATAGACAAGGATAGCAACACCAATGTTAATCAAATGCTGACTTTATAACGTGGACCTCACTATAGCAATATTAGTGTTCGACATACAATATGATACAGTATCATCTCAACTTGATACACAACACCATAATTTGATACAAAACAGAATAGAGCTATCTGCTTTGTGGAATGATAGACAAGGATAGCAACACCAATGTTAATCAAGTGCTGACTTTATAACGTGGACCTCACTATAGAACAAGAACAACCAAAACATGATACAGTATCATCTCAACTTGATACACAACAACATAATTTGATACAGAACAGGATAGAGCTATCTGCTTTGTTGAATGATGAACAAGGATAGCAACATTAATCAGATGATGACTTTATAACGTGGACCTCACTATAGAACAAGAACAACCACAATATGATACAGTATAATCTCAACTTGATACACAACACCATAATTTGATACAGAACAGGATAGAGCTATCTGCTTTGTTGAATGATGAACAAGGATAGCAACATTAATCAGATGATGACTTTATAACGTGGACCTCACTATAGAACAAGAAAACCAAAACATGATACAGTATCATCTCAACTTGATACACAACACCACAATTTGATACAAAACAGGATAGAGCAATCTGCTTTGTGGAATGATAGACAAGGATAGCAACACCAATGTTAATCAGATGCTGCCATTATAACGTGGACCTCACTATAGAACAAGAACAACCAAAACATGATACAGTATCATCTCAACTTGATACACAACACCATAATTTGATACAGAACAGGATAGAGCTATCTGCTTTGTGGAATGATAGACAAGGATAGCAACACCAATGTTAATCAGGTGCTGACTTTATAACGTGGACCTCACTATAGAACAATCACAACAAACATGATACAGTATCAACACAATATGATACAGTATCATCTCAACTTGATACACAACACCATAATTCGATACAGAACAGGATAGAGCTATGTGCTTTGTGGAATGATAGACAAGGATAGCAACATTAATCAGATGCTGACTTTATAACGTGGACCTCACTATAGAGTCGTCGCTTAGGAATTGAACATGTAGATTATTTTTGTAATTACTCTAGTTTTAATTTCTAACCGACTTTTTAACCAATGTTTCGTTTCATTGCAGGTTTGGAAAACACCGTAAGGCGGGCGATGATGGTGAAGAAGAGAATGAAGAGGGGAGAGGAGGAACAGAAGGAGAAGGAGGAATAGGAGGAGGAGGAGTGGAAGAAGTAGAGTATGATGAGCATCAACAGCAGGTGATACAAGAACAGCTGAGAAGGTTGATGGTTGCTGCAGCTAGTACACAGCCGGTTAGTAGCAAATATTTTACAAATTTGGAAAAAAATAGATTTAATTTTATCATTCATGAGTTTATTGAAGGAGTGTAGTGAGTAAGACCATAGAGAAAAGATAGCTTAAGAAGATATCCCATGGTTTGTAGAATTCATTCAAAGTTTGGAAGTTTTGTATCAAATTTTGGAGTTGGTATCAAGTTGAGATGATACTGTATCATCAAATTTTTAAAAATCTTCAATTTGAATTTTCAGTTCATGAGTTTACTAAACGAGCTTAGTAAGTAAGACCATAGAGAAAAGATAGCATAAAAAGATATCTCATGGTTCTGTAAAATCCATTCAAAGTTTGGAAGTTTTGTATCAAATTTTGGAGTTGGTATCAAGTTGAGATGATACTGTATCATATTGTGGTGATAATGTATCGTATTGTGGAGTTGTGATGTAAGTAAGACGATAGAGAAAAGATAGCATAAAAAGATATCCCATGGTTCTGTAAAATCCATTCAAAGTTTGGAAGTTTTGTATCAAATTTTGGAGTTTTGTATCAAGTTGTGATGATACTGTATCATATTGTGGTGTTACTCTATCATTCATGGTGATACTTTATAACGCTATCTGACAACACAAACACACAAATTAATTAAATAACATGCAGGTGTCAACATGTTTTTGTTTTATAGTGAATAATTTATATTGAATAATCATTTCTCTGTTGTCATTCTACATTATTAAATTGTTTCAACACAGTTGGAAAACAAACTAAAATATGATTTCTCTTTCTTTTCAAAAAAACAGAGCCGTGAAGCAGGCGTCGATATAGGAGGCAGCGGACGCGGCGGAAACCCCTCCATGATGACTTCATCATCTTCACTTCAGCATCCCAGCAGTGACGTCACAAGGGGGAATGCCATGATGACGTCATCAGGAGGCCAACTACCCCAACCCAGTAGTGAATATGCCGGTTCTGCGACAGCTAGTAGTGAACACACGGGTTCTAGGACATTGGGTAGTGAGTTCATGGGTTCTAGAACATCGGGTAGTGAGTTGTCGGGCTCTAGGACATATGGTAACGAGTTGACGGGCTCTAGAACAAGTAGTAATGACATGGGAGGTTCTAGGACAACGGGTAGTGATATAGTTGGCTCTAGGACTTATGGTAACGAGTTGACGGGTTCTAGAACATATGGTAACGAGTTGACGGGTTCTAGAACAAGTGGTAATGAGATGTCGGGCTCTAGAACATTGGGTAACGAGTTGACGGGTTCTAGGACTACGGGTAGTGATATGGGAGGTTCTAGGACATCGGGCAATGACGTCACAGGTAGTAATGACGTCACTCGTACCGAACGAATTCAACAGCTGCGCGCGCATCATCAGCTACGTCATCAGGAGAGGCGTGGTCATTATCCTTTGGACGACACTGAGGAGAGATATGAGATGGCTTTAAGACAGGTTAGCAAATTTATTTACATTATTACAATATTTGCAGGCTTGTACGTTAATTGACCGAGCGAAGTGAGGTCTAAAGATGCGTACAGACACATTGAACCTTATGGAAATACAGCAATAGACTGGCTTCTCCACACATCTGTGTAATCACTTGGCAGCTGATTTATGATGAATAATTCTATAGTCTGATTTTTACTCTAATATTGGCGTATGAAGGAGGCTTCTTTTTCCTTTATATCATATCCTTGAAATGAAAAATTTCCAAAACCCTTCTATATACGTCGACGCGCAATTTAAAAAGGAACATACCTGTCAAATTTCATGAAAATCTATTACCGCGCTTCACCGTAAATGCGCAACATATAAACATTTAAACATTAAGAGAAATGCCAAACCGTCGACTTGAATCTTAAGGTGCGTACAGATATACGCGCCGCAAACATGAGCAATTCACTTTTAATCAGCTGATGCCAAGCTTATTATATCTGTATCTTACTGTTTCTGTAAAAATACAGATATAGTCAGCTGATAGAGGTGAATTGCTCATGTTCGCGGCGCGTATATCTGTACGCACCTTAAGATTCAAGTCGACGGTTTGGCATCTCTTCATGTTTAAATGTTTATATGTTGCGCATTTACGGCGAAACGCGGTAATAGATTTTGATGAATAATGTAAGTCTCACCATAATTCAACTCAAAATCTCAGTATTAACAGAGTATCCCATAGAGAAAATATACCATAAGAAGATATGCCATGGTAAAGGATCGTTATGTTGCAAATGTAAGTGTCAACTGAAGCCGATAGTCATAGTATTTTTTTTTTTTGGTGAAGCTATGTGACGCTGGTAGTATCTCATACTGTGCCCTTCTTACACTCTTACACTCCCAACAACACACTAATAATAGACAGTGTATAGGGTGTCTATGTTGCAAATGTGAGTGTTAACTGAAGCCGATAGTCCTAGTAGTTGTTTTTGGTGAAGCTATGTGACGCTGGTAGTATCTCATACTGTGCCCTTCTTACACTCCCAACAACACACTAATAATAGACAGTGTATAGGGTGTCTATGTTGCAAATGTGAGTGTTAACTGAAGCCGATAGTCCTAGTAGTTGTTTTTTGTGAAGCTATGTGACGCTGGTAGTCTCTCATACTGTGCCCTTCTTACACTCTTACACTCCCAACAACACACTAATAATAGACAGTGTATAGGGTGTCTATGTTGCAAATGTGAGTGTTAACTGAAGCCGATAGTCCTAGTAGTTGTTTTTTGTGAAGCTATGTGACGCTGGTAGTCTCTCATACTGTGCCCTTCTTACACTCTTACACTCCCACAACACACTAATAATAGACAGTGTATAGGGTGTCTATGTTGCAAATGTGAGTGTTAACTGAAGCCGATAGTCCTAGTATTTTTTTTTTTTGGTGAAGCTATGTGACGCTGGTAGTCTCTCATACTGTGCCCTTCTTACACTCTTACACTCCCAACAACACACTAATAATAGACAGTGTATAGGGTGTCTATGTTGCAAATGTGAGTGTTAACTGAAGCCGATAGTCCTAGTAGTTGGTTTTGGTGAAGCTATGTGACGCTGGTAGTCTCTCATACTGTGCCCTTCTTACACTCTCACACTCCCAACAACACACTAATAATAGACAGTAGTCGGCTTGATATTATGGACTATCTTCTTATGCGATAACCTTCAATGATACAGTATTAACACAATATGATTCAGTATCATCTCAACTTGATACACAACACCATAATTTGATACAAAACTCCCAAACTTTGAATGAATTCCACAAACCATGGAATATCATCTTATGCCATCTTTTCTTTATGCTTATGCTTTAAATTCTGTTAGTTTATCTATTATAATAATTTGATTGTTTATTTTTCTTTCTTTCAGCGTCTGGAACAGCAGCAGGACTCAGCCATTAATAGACCCGGCAGCCGGGTGGCGATTACAGACCCGGCAAGGTTCTCCCACTATGTTAACTATCAGCAGATACAACACCATCTTAAGTGAGTACTTTTCAAACGCACCTTGTATCTTTTGCATATATTATTCTGTGTCTGTCTTTCTATTTTACAAACGCACCTCGTATCTGTCACAATCTGTGTCTGTCTTTCTATATTATTTCACTGCACCTTCTAAACTTGTATTGTCTTGCTACTTTTCGAATGTGCCTTGTATTGTCTTGCTACTTTTCGAATGTGCCTTGTATTGTGGTTTTGAATGGGATCAGCTGTTCTATGAATACAGCTGTGCTTCTAGAAATAAGTTTGTTTTTTTCGGTTCTTTTTCAAAATTATTTCTCTAATATATTAATCTTCTCTATTCAAGTGATAATAATGTGAAATATCTGTTCTATTTTTTGTTTTGAAGTATCTAAATTTGAAAATTCACTTTTTTTAACATATTAGTGGTCTGAGAATTTTGCGAAGTGAAGAGCTACAAGACTTAACCTATTTCGGACTATGTGTAACCTTATCTAAATTGGGGAGAGGAATAGCACAAGGTTACCTTATTTTTCCTCTCCCTATCATTTATATGATGTATACTTATTATATCAATCAATAAAGAATAAAGAATGCAACTTGGGCCCAAATTCACCAAAAACAAAAACTGGTTTTGAGTGGCAGTTGGTTCCAAGTCAGATGATTTTGACTTGGTTTTGTAATATGATTTTTTGTTAATTGAATCAGCTGACGCTCAAACCAAGTTTTCTTTTTGGTGAATTCGGCCCTTAAACACTGTGAAAATCTAGGTGTCGGTTGCAGAAAAGCCTGTTAAATTTTAATCGTGATTAATTCCACGAGAACTCAAGCCTTTTGAAAAAGCCTTCTCTGATTGGTGCTCGTGAAATTAATCACGGTTAAGCGGCTTTTGTGCAACCGGACCTAGCTCTGTTTTACTATATTTTTGTAATATATCTATAGTAGCATGTTGCACCTGGGATGAACAAATTATTCATAAAAATGTTATCTAGATGGTAAAATTTCAATTGAGGTAAAGGTCATGATTTTTTGGAATAAATAATATTGAAGACTATCCTTTCAATACATATTCATAACTGGATAGTAGAAGACAACGGTTATGAATATAATAATTATTGACCGAGCGAAGTGAGGTCTAAGATTCAAGTCGACGGTTTGGCATTTCTCTTAATGTTTATATGTTTTTATGTTGCGCATTTACGGCGAAACGCGGTAATAGATTTTCATGAAATTTGACAGGTATGTTCCTTTTTTAATTGCGCGTCGACGTATATAGAAGGGTTTTGGAAATTTTTCATTTCAAGGATAATATAAAAGGAAAAAGGAGCCTCCTTCATACGCCAATATTAGAGTAAAAATCAGACTACAGAATTATTCATCATAAATCAGCTGACAAGTGATTACACAGATGTGTGGAAAAGCCAGTCTATTGCTGTATTTCCATAAGGTCCATAGCTTCAATCATGTACTTGTGGATGAGAATACTGCGTGAGGTCTACTGTTCACAGAACTACTAGTTATCTATTGCCTCAAAAGTTGAACCCTGGAATGATTTACTCCTTCCAAGACGCTGCTATATTGAGG
>NC_052517.1:869475-923658 GCF_014356525.2 Nilaparvata lugens | reverse complement strand
TCGTTAGAGCCGTTTTCGAGAAAACCGTGAAAAACATGGTTTTTTACTAATTATCCGCCATTTTTTCCGCCATTTTGAATTCAATTTTATTGAATTTCTTATTGTCAGATCCTCATGGTATAAGGACTTTAAGTTTAAAATTTCAAGTCAATCGGTTGATTAGGAATGGTGTTATCGTGTTCACTGACATAGACTACTCATATACACACATACACACACACACACATATATATATACACACACACACACACACAGACCAACACCCAAAAATCATGTTTTTGGACTCAGGGGACCTTGAAACGTATAGAAAACTTAAAATTAGGGTACCTTAATTTTTTTGGAAAGCAATACTTTCCTTACCTATGGTAATAGGGCAAGGAAAGTAAAAAACAAGTACTTAGACCATACTTCATCATTTCTTAATCATTTTTGTTCCAAGTGCATACAGAAATCAAAAGTAAAACACTGCTTATCAATATTTATACTAATTTTAGAAGTACATATGCTCCGCGTAAGTGTTGGAGCTCCTAATCCGGTTTGAACGAAGGGCTTGATCATTGCCAATGACAACTTCATCAAAAACTCACCTCTCTTCATTCTATTGTTTTGAATCTCAAGTTATAGAGAATCATAGCATTCATTCCAATCTTATCCATCATCCCATACCACATTCGTAGTGACAATACAAGTAAATCTTTGTAATAAAAGTGTTTGATAAAAGTCCTACGTAAAAGACACTCTGGGGTGTTAGACACCCCAAACGAAGAACAAGATGAGCTGGTGACCTTGTAGAATGCTATTACTGACTGGAAGTGGTGGAGAGTAGTTTACAATACTACAAACCGAATTTAGACTGGGCATAAATTCCCATCTGTTTGATATATAAGTGATCAATAAGTTCTATTTTTCCGGCTCTAAATTTTGTAAAATTACGTTAAAATGTTTCAATTATCAGTGATTTGAGTGTAATATTTTTGTTTCCTATCCAGTTTCTCAACCTTCAAAATTCTTAGTTTTAGTTGTTTTTGAGTGAAAAAGAACTAAATTCCAGAAAAGTGGAATCATAACCTCATTTCGGACTTTTAAATTATTATCTAAATTTAGGAGAGAAATAGTACAAGGAGTATCCTTAGTTTTTCTCTCCCATTCAGTGCTTCTTGTAAAAATTATAATAATATAAAATAAATGAATATTGTCAACTGCAGAACAGAAAAAAATCCCTGGGGTGTGAAACACCCCAGTGAGTCTCTTTAGGGTTAATTGAACATTGAAAATTTGAATTTGAAAACTAAATTAGCACAATTTTCCGTTTCCAGTCGACGCCAACAACACTACCACTCTCAGCGCCGCGAAGCGACGTCGAGCCGGTCCGGCGGTGGGATGGGTGACCACCCGGGCAACTCAGCCCACCCCGTCCCGTGTCCAACTTCTACGAGTACGAGAGCGTCGAGTCGCACCTTCTGAACAATGGCGGCACTAATTCCAATTCGTTGCCGCGACGCCCGATTGGTGGCGCTAGCAACAGCACAACGGCAGCGCAGTCTGGTGGCGTCTTCCGAAACTATCAACGCCACGACAACTATGCTGGTAAATTTATATTGGGTTCATTAAATAAATACTATATAGTGAGGTCCACGTTATAATGGCAGTGTAGCAATGGTATTGCTATCCTTGTCTATCATTCAACAAAGCAGATAGCGCTATCTCTTTCTCGCTTTGCACTGTTGCCAGATCGTCTTTAACAATGTAGAATTAATAATTAACACAATATTTCATCTTCATTATGAATTTTTTAAAAAATATAATTTCTTGCTTAATAAAATATAATTTATTATTTTAAACGAGAATGAACAGTTGATATTACATGAAGTATGAAGAATTAACAATTAACAAAATATTTCATCTTAACTGTGGAATTCATTATTAAATTATTGAAAAATATAATTTCTTGCTTTATAAAATATAATTGATTATTTTAAACTGGAATGAAATGAATATTATACATCAATAAGCCTGTATCAGCTACCGTCTATAGAAGGCATTAACAAGACAGATGATCGGCAACGTTTTTCTCCTATCTTTCTCCACTGCCATTATAACATGGACCTCACTATTCATAAGGTCCACATTAAACTATGCTGGTAAATAAATTGGGTCGATCAAATAAATACAATACAACGTTAGTAGACAGAAGGTTGATCACTCACAGATGTAAGATTCGAAGTGGTGGGGGGAATGCCAGCGTGACGTCACGTGTAGTAAAAATGTGATAACATTAGTAGCCACACTGAGCATATAGTTTATTCACTGTATCTTCGAGAACATCGTCGTTTAATCCCCTCAAGATTGACCTAGAACTTAAAAATGCTCCATACTTATAGCGAATGAATCACCGATTCTAATGATGTTGTTAAAAATATTTCAAGTTCATTCAACTTGTATGAATAAAATGTTGAAAGTTTTTCAAGAATCTAAAAAACTTGACACGAAAAGTTAATAAGCTGGAAAAGCGTTAGTAGACAACGTTATACTATTATAATTTCATATTACACATAAAAAATCTTGATAAACCAATGCATTGCAATAAACCGATCCCGATAAATCCGATGAATTTCATCCATATAAATGCACTGAGCACATGCTGGTATCGAGCACATGTTCTACGAGAATCAAAATATCTCATCCCCGAAATTCACAAGCTGATGTATAGCCAAACTACAAAATATAGACACGACCTAGAAGATGAAGAAACCTGAAGGGTTTGAAAGGGAAGGTTAGGAGGTTGTGTTTATTTTTTTCAATTTCAATTTATTAAAAACACACAAAACAAGACAAAACAAAATTACAAAGATTTACGAAACAAATAAAACACAATAAAATGTTACAAATATAAAAAACCATGGGCTTAGTGTTTGGGTGTGTTGGAGAAGAGAAAAAAAAAGAGAGGAAGGTACCTAGCCAACTATGGTTTCCCATGTAATAGGCAAGCAAAAAAGAGAAGTAATGAGGAAAAAAGGAAGGGAGAAATGGGGGGAAGGAAGAAAACAGAGGAATAGGTACTCAAAATAAAGGTAAGCGAGTCCACTGAAAAATGAAAAAACTAATGAAAAAAAATGCTGGAGCAGAAATCTCGAGTAATATATCTCAATTTTTGCTTCTATATGGCAAAATGTTTTGATAATTATTGTAAAGCAGAAACAGAAAGCTTGCATGTCAGAAAATGTTTGTGTTATATAATTTGACAAGACGTAACCTTATGATTTTCATGAATGCCATATTCTGCCTACTCAGTTCTACAGCCTACGTCACGGCTGCTGTTCCCCCACTCCAATTGCATTTCAACTAAAATACTACAGATGAGTGACCAACCTTCTGTCTACTAACTTTGAATACAATACGCTTCCCATAGCTTTGCCTCGGTGACTTTGATACGGCAAATAGGCAAGGTATGGTTGGCGGGGTAATATTCACGGCTTTGCAAAAATATCAGCCTACAGAGACCCTAGATCCCTAGATGGAGGAAGCTCCCAACACACAGAGATTCTTCACGAATGAGAGAGTTGCAACATATCACCAACCATGGAAAGAGCTTGTTGAACAAATAACAGCTGATAGGCTGTCTTGTGCTGAAAGGATGTAACTCCAAAAAGCTCCTTGTGTATCTTTTCGGATGCAACACGTTGCTTTTGAGAAGATACAGAAGAGCATCTGTTACTTATGGAAAGATACATTATAGCTCCTTGTGTATCTTTTCGGATGCAATACGTTGCTTTTGAGAAGATACAGCAGAGTATCTGTTGCTTATGGAAAGATACACTGAAGCTCCTTGTGTGTCTTTTTGGATGCAACACGTTGCTTTTGAGAAGTTACAGCAGAGCATCTGTTACTTATGGAAAGATACATTATAGCTCCTTGTGTATCTTTTTGGATGCAATACGTTGCTTTTGAGAAGATACAGAAGAGCATCTGTTGCTTATGGAAAGATACACTGAAGCTCCTTGTGTATCTTTTCGGATGCAAAACGTTGCTTTTGAGAAGATACAGCAGAGCATCTGTTGCTTATGGAAAGATACTTATTCAAAAATGTTTGATGTTTTTGTTTGGGTAGTATTGTGGCCTTGTGGCCCCCGCGCCGATAGGCAAAGCTACAGCACCCGGACACTATGAAGAGAGATATTGTGGAACAAAGACATTTCACCTCAGTTTTTACATTTCTGTTCCATTTCTGCAGCACTTTTTAACGTTTTTCGTTTCATTTTTAAACATTGTCCTGTATTTTTGTGTGAAGATATGACCAATCATATAAATATGATCAGGAAAGAACAGCAGGCATAGCCCAAAACTATTCTGTTCCCAAAATTTTATATAATTAATAACATGTCCATGAAAATAGGTTATGTTCTTACTGTGGAAAGTTAAAGTTTAACCCCTGTCCAAAAAAATATTTATATATGAGCTGAAAATTATGAATTTAGAATGATTAAAACACCAAATTATAATCAGATATTGAACTTAATATCACCGCACATTGAATAAATTTAGTTATTTTAGATAATTTTGAAGCCAAATATACAGGCAACTTTGACTAATTCAATGTTATATATATTTTTTTCATTTCTGTAGCAGTTTCTAACATTTTTTGTTCGCTTTTTAAACGTTTACCTGTATTTTTGTGTGAAACTCTTTGAGTAATATTTCATTTTCTCTGATCAGCTGTTCCGGGAATGGTTGCTGCAGCCCATCAGTTCAGGCCTCAACAACATCACCAACAACAGGGTAACAACAACTTAAACAACAACAACAATCTAAATGTTAATAATTACAGTAATAATAATAATAACAATAATTCCAGAAAGTCACATGGTCCGTTTGTTAGCCATGTTACTATAAGGGAGTACCAGCCTAAAGTTTGAAACAAAACATTGTGTTAGAAAAAGTGAGTGTTAAAATTGTGTTGGAAAGTTATTTGAAATATTAATATTTGATAAAGAAATAAGTTCATATGGGAACTCCTATATTCTACCATAGAGTAACAATAGCGATAATTAGATATTCCATGGTATAGTATCCTTTTATATATAAGTAGTCACCTATACAACATCTGAATAATAGCATAGAGAAAAGATAGCATAAGAAGATATCCTATGGTTTGTAGAATTCATTTAAAGTTTGGAAGTTTTGTATCAAATTATGGTGTTGTGTATCAAGTTGAGATGATACTGTATCATATTGTGGTGATATGCCATGGTAAAGGACCGAGTTATGTTGCAAATGTAGTGTTAACTGAAGCCGATAGTCCTAGTAGTTGTTTTTGGTGAAGCTATGTGACGCTGGTAGTCTCTCATACTGTGCCCTTCTTACACTCTTACACTCCCAACAACACACTAATAATAGACAGTGTATAGGGTGTCTATGTTGCAAATGTGAGTGTTTACTGAAGCCGATAGTTCTAGTAGTTGTTTTTGGTGAAGCTATGTGACGCTGGTAGTCTCTCATACTGTGCCCTTCTCACACTCTTACACTCTAATAACACACTAATAATAGACAGTAGTCGACAGTAATCGGCTTGAGTTAACAGTAAAAGTTGCGACATAAACGCCCTATACCATGGGATATCTACTTTCGCTATTCCTTCTCTATGATATTACCTGGTATATAAGAAGTTCCAGTTTATAGAACCCTTTTGTTTCCCAACTTATTTCTATGAACTATGAATTTATTTCTTTATTAATTAATAAATTAAGTGTCTCTTTTGAAATACTTTATTAGAAAATTGTGAAAAGGTTTAAATTTAGGTGCCATATTCCTTTTTTCTAGGTTAGAAATGGCCTGATTTTTTGAGAGTTTGAACAATTTTTGACTGGTCCAATGGGACCTTGGAGGTTTCTCTATAGAGGGGTGTTTACATTGGTCAAGTTTACTTGAATTCAAGTTGTTTTGTATAAACCGATAACTTGTTCTACAGTTACAAAACTTAACTTGAAGTATAGTTTATAGTATACTTTCATAGTATACTTTCAAGTATACTTGAAGTATAACTTTGATATAGCGGATTCATTAAATGATTTTCTTTAAACTTGACAGTAATTGCGTGGTTGATTCTACGGTGTAAGAAACGGTGTTATAAACTTGAACGGTTTTAAACCATATCGGAACAGCTAATGGTTGGAAGTCAAAGTCGGATACATTTTTCTCTCTTGAATAGAAGACAGCGTTTGTGATTTCATCCAACAGCTGTTTGGATTTGGTTTCAAAGAAGAAGTAGAAGAAGATCGGAGAAATAGAAGAAGAAAAAAGAAGACGATCGGAGAATTAGAAGAAGAAGAAGAAAGAAGGAGAAGTAGGAGGAAGAAGAAGAAGATGATGATCATCTGAGATATGAAATACAGAAAAAATGTCAATACAGAGAAGAAAAAGAAAGAGAAAAGGAAGATTGAGAATTGGAAGAAAGGAGAATAAGGAGTACTACACGAGAAGAAGAAAAAGAAGAAGACGAAGAACTGAGAAGGATGACATGAAGAAGAAAACTGGAAGAAGAAGAAAAAGAATGATATGTGGAAGAACGAGAAGAAGAAGAAGAAGAAGAAGAAGAAGAAGAAGAAGAAGAAAGAGAAGAAGAAGATGGAAACTCCCAACTGACGATAATTTGATGTAGTTAAGAGCTTCTGAATGTTATTTTTCCCCTGAACCAACCACTTTACTTATAGACGTTTTCTATTACTATTCACCCCAAAATTTAGTCAAAATGTTCTCTCCCTCAACCCACTCTTAAAAGCTGAATTACTGTTGAAAATACTCAATAAATAGAAATTTCTCAAAATTTGGGTAGTAAAGCCCTAGCCATTTAAATTTTTGAGAGCCGAATTCCGTTTTGGGAATTTTCGGAAAAACCTGAATTTAAAAAAAAAAATGTAGATAGGGCGTTCGTTCCCTCTAGTAGCTGTATTTTGTTTGAAAATTGTATGGGGTCCTGAATTTTTGAAATTTTTAAAACCAAACCATACCCTACCCTTCCATATTGATATTATAATCTATGATATAAATGTAAATAAATCAACTTAGTTGCCAAAATGAATTTATAACTGAAATGAGCATAGATCAAAACCATCCAATCTTTTAAAATATTTCCTAAAAAATAATTGAGTATTGTATGTAACTACTGTATTTAATTAATTTTTAATGTGTTATCTGTTTCATCATAGGGTTTTAATAGTTTTATCATTATTTTAATGGTATTTTATTTGGGTATTTCCAAGGATACTAGAATACATGTATTCTAGGTACCTTAGGTATTTCTAATAATAACATATCACTGTATGAATGTATTTCACTGTTACTATAGAAACAGGTTTTTAATTTGAACACAATTTTTTCTTTTAAACTTTTTTTTTATCCTGTTTTTATGAAAAATTACCTGTACAACATCGCTATTTCTATCAAAGAGGTTTTCCCCTAAAATGAAATTTCCCTTTGGTTATTTTAACTTGTTTTCAATTTATTTATGAAATCTCAAACGATAGATCATTATTAATTACAGTAATTTATGTATTTTGCTTTTAATCCTATTTTTTATTTCATTTTTAAATATTATACCATTTTGAATGAAAAAGACTAAGAAATTGTCAAAAAACCACTGATTTATTGATAATTAGAAAGACCGGTTTCGGTTATTACATCATTGTCAATCTCTGATAAACTCTGAGTTTATCAGAGATTGACAATGGTCTAATAACCGAAACCGGTCTTTCTAATTATCAATAAATCAGTGGTTTTTGACAATTTCTTAGTCTTTTTCATTCAATATGAATAATTACCACAATATCAACTTCTCAACTACACAAAAAATATTATACCATTCGCCCCAAAATAAAGCATACAACATGGCTTTTGTATAATTATTATCTTTGGGTTTTATATTTTATTTTTAAAGCATTGATTTTTAACCATACAGTATTCATCCTAGATTATATCCATGCTTATTTAGAAAAATTATAATCAATATAACTTTCATCTGAATTTTCTTGTGATATGAAATACTAATTTTTTCATCAATATGGTTATATCATAGAGAAACAATAGCGTAAGTAGATATCCCATGGTATAGGGAATTTATGTCGCAACTTTTACTGTTATCTCAAGCCGATTACTGTTGATTATTGTCAATTTTCACTGTTTTGTTGGGGTGAGAGTGTATGAACGGCACAATTTGAGAGACTACCAGCGTCACAGGAAAGAAATACGTGAACTATCGGCTTGGGATAACAGTAAAAGTTGCGACATAAACGTCCTATACCATGGGATATCTACTTATGCTTTCGTTTCTCTATGGTTATATCTACCTGTTTTACTTTGGTTGCCCTATTACCATAGGTAAGGAAAGTATTGCTTTCCAAAAAAAAATTCAAGGTACCCTAATTTCATGTTTTCTATACGCTTCAAGGTCCCCTGAGTCCAAAAACATGATTTTTCTAAATAGTCCAATACCCTACTTATAACTAGTATAACTGAAAATAGAATCTGAGAACTTAATCACTCCAAAAAATATTTTTGAAAATTTCGAATCACAAAAAGATAATAGAATCTTGGATATTTTATCCCCACTAAATGTATTCGTTTTATTTAAAACCCCTATTATTATTGAATGCCCCTTGTATAGAGCACCGGCAATATTCGTGTTATTCAATTTCTAATTTAATTTTGAAAATTTCTAGTTTTTTTTTAGGGATATCAATATAAATTATTAAATAGAACTTAAAATAAATGGTAAACCAAGTTTGGGTGGACTTCTGCTATAAATTATGATATTATAAATATATGATATTATGATATTATTTTATTATATTATAATAAATTAGTGATATATCATTGTAGGAAACTATATATGTATTTGAGATAGTGCCAAAACATTATGATATTGTTGAGTTTATATATATAGGTGATACCCGTATGTGTATGAATGAGAATTCATTTTAACAAATTTATTTTATATCCTCTAGTTTTATATTTTGTAATTTGTGTTAATGTTTACGTTTAGACATATGTATTGAACAAAGGTCCATTTTACCAGCTAATATATTATTATAATTATTGATATATTATTTTAATTTTGTATGTGACTGTGTGTGTAAGTGTATATTGAGAGAATATTTGTAGTGATAAATATTATATTTTAATTATAAGTTCTAAGTAATTTAGTTTAAATTAATACAGTATTAAAACATAAAGGCCCGGTTGCACATCAGCCGGTTAAATTTTAACCGTGATTAATTTTATGAGAACCAATCAGAGAAGGCGTTTTTGAAAAGACGGCTTCTCTGATTGGTTCTCGTGGAATTAATCACGGTTAAAATTTAAGCGGCTGTTGTGCAACCGGCACAAAGATATTGAGTTGTCCTATGACTACATTCCAGATATTTTAGTAATAATTTTTATCTTATTTTTGACGATGATAATTATCTCATCTGATTGAAATCATTTACTTGAAATTGATTTATACAGAAGTGTATTTGAGAGAGAGAGAAAGAGAAAGAAAGAGATTGTCTTCTTTATTATGGACGGAGTTCATACGGATCGGACCCAGGTCCCAGATCCTCTCTGTCGCACCACCCTTTAGAGAGAGAGAGAGAGATTGATTGATTGATTTATTTGTTACATGCTAGGTCTTGAAAACCTATTGCATTTATACATTACAATAATTATACAATGCGAAATTGAAAAATAATAATAAATTGAAAGTATTATTCCAAATAAATACAGAAGAAGAAAATAATAAGAAAACTCAGTTAAAGGTAATTGAAAAATATAAAACTAAGACAAAAAAAGTAAGAAGAAAATAATAAGAAAACTCAGTTAAGGTAATTGAAAAATATAAAACTAAGACAAAAAAAGTATAATCTCATTACAATGAAAAATATTTCGATATGATTTGATTGATTTGATTGAGTACTTTATTTATGTAGATTACAATATAAAAACTGGCTTATACACTTATATACAATAGCTTACAATACAGCAATTATAGATGAATTTACATAATATAGACTAAGAAAATAATTATTGAAAGTATATGATATGAAAAAGTAATTTGTAATATAATAACTATGGATAATTATATTGTTATGCATCTACATAAATTGGCGGAGCTTTGGACATATCAATGTCATTCTTCTTCGGAAAGAATATTAAAAATATCCTCCCACTAACTCTCTACAAATAGAGAGAGAGTGAGAGAGAGATTGTCTTCTTTATTATGGACGGAGTTCATACGGATCGGACCCAGGTCCCAGATCCTCTCTGTCGCACCACCCTTTAAAGAGAGAGAGAGAGAGAGAGAGAGAGAGTGAGACAGACAGACAGACAGAGAGACAGACAGACAGAGAGAGAGAGAGAGAGAGAGAAATTGATCGATTGCCTTTATCAAGGGCGGAGTTAGGACTCCAGATCCTCTCTGCCATACAACCCTTTAGAATGAGAGAGAGAGAGAGAGAATTGAGAATAAATGAGAGTTTAAGAGAGAAAAGGAGAAAATGTGAAAGAAAAATGAGATAATTGATTGAAAATGAAGTATTGAGATAGGAATTTGAATAGTGGTATATTTAGAGATTTGTTATAATGTACTTACAGTATTTACTACCAGCTGATCAAAGATTTACAATAATTAAATTTATAAATTAAAAATATCATTCCATTAGAATGGGTTGATCCCAGAATTAGTAGTTCAAATAATTTAAATATTTAGAAGAAAATATCATTCCAATTTTGGGTAGATCCCTTAACTATTTTTTATCTAGTTTATGAAGAAAGATAGCAATAAAATGAATAATATCTTGTGACCTGTCTGGCTGAGGTCTGGTGTCAAAGTTTTCAGGTCGCAACTGATCAATTTCAGGGCCTCCCACATGACCTGACGACTGTAACATTTTAAGGTTTAACTCACACTTAGGCGACTCAGGTGGAGAAGAGACTGGACTCTAGTGGAGAGCATGTGTTTTGAAATGGTGACGTCGCGGAGACTAGAATCGACTGGTCTGAGTGTCACCATTTGGAAACACATGCTCTCCACTAGAGTCCAGTCTCTTCTCCACCTCAGTCACCTAAGTATGAGTTGAACGTAAAAGTCTTCTACTTATTTACAACTTGAGAAACTTAAAAATTGACTACTTCTACTTTTGATGTTATCATACTGTTGTACCAATATTGCCTTCGAATTTATCAACAACTTAATGCCTTGGAAAATGCCTTAAAATTATTAAATAAGTCCATATTGCCTTAATAAATAAGTCATGTTGCCTTAAATAAGTTTGAAAATTGCCTTATGAAAGTTTAGTAGTAGAACGAGCCTTATATATTGTAAAGAGTAGCTGAATGAGATATTATTTTATCACTAATTTAGCTAATTTTAAATTGTTTGTCTGTATTGTATAGTTTTATGTAAAATTTGTAAAACATTGTATAAATATATACCGATTCATTTTTAGTTTTGTTTTCTTTTGTTTTATTTGATTTTTTCCAACAGCCCAATAATTGAATCGGCCTGAGGAGAATGTTTTGAAGGGACGGATTCAAAGATCCAAAGGTTCAAAGAACCTCACACGTCAACCGAAGCTTATTGTGTGTCAGAAAGGGAACATGTCAAAAATTTTCATTTTTTATGGTTGAAATTATTAATGCATTTTCAAGTGTAATAATAATTTGTTTCATCTTTCTGATCAACCGAGATACAATTTTTTTAGTATAATGTATATTTGGACTGTAAATTTTTGTGATCTTTATAAAAGTGTTTTCATAACCTCATTTGGACTATTTTTATCAAAATTAGGGAGAGGAACAGTTTTGGGTTTATCCTGTTGATTCTCTCCCAATCATTAATTTGATGTTGTGATTAAGGAATGTTATAAATGTAAATGAAATGAGTTGTTTACTGTGGGATACATCGATTGGAGTTGAAAGGGAACATGTCAGCATTCTCTTTATACGAGAAACAGATATAGTATTTCTGCTGTACAGGAGTGAAAGGGAACTAGTCATGACACACATGTTCCCTTTCAACGCCGAACATTCGAAAATTAGCTGTTTGTCAGTTGTGATTTTTATGCTATTGTTAGGTTACCTTTGACTCACGCGTTGCTTTGAGGTTAGATTGCTTTCGGTTGAGGTGTTTATTGTAAAAGTTGAAGAGTGATAATTTATAAAATTATCATCAGTAAAAAGGAAGTTAACAAAAAACTCAATTTTAAGGGGTGAATCTTACACAAGTGCTTAAAATTGTTACTAATTGTTAATTTGAACGATTGTTAAAATTGTTGCCTTAAAAGAGTTTGCACCCTAATGACAAAAAACAATCTTGAAATTATCAATACTTTTATCTGTATTCAGTTTTTCTCTCCCCTGAAAAATTCTGATTTTTTGACATGTTCCCTTTCTCTTCAGGCCGATTCAATTGCTGTTTTACCATTTCTTTTTACTTTTTAGTTTCATGTTTCAAATTCGAATTTAAAGATTTATGAAGACAATTTTTGAGGTGATTTTCAATTCAACTCTACCCTAATAATTATTATACTATTGTTATTTATTAAAAATGTTTTCCACAATGTAAACTGTCTTACGACATTACTTGAGACTTTGGAGTAATCGAGCAATAATTTACAGTTTTAGAATTGATCTACTTTGTCTGAACTATGTACGGTACATTAAAACCATTTATTATGAATCTGAATTGAAGCTTTTTGTATAAGAAGTAGATAGACCTATTCTTCTAACGTAATTATAAAATATATTAGACGATATTGATTATTACAATAATTTGTATCATTCAAAAATAAGAATGATTGAACCAAAATCTATGAATGAGTGTATGAAAGCAAACTTCCAAAGTAGATGAATAAAATACTTGACATTAATTCGAACTTTTAACTAAGGTGTGTTTTATCAGGTAGTTATTTATAAAGAATCAAAATACGAAGATAATAGTTATTAAATTTTATTCATTCTACATTTCATGTGTAGATTGTAAGGTAAGAGGTAGGTAATTCATTCAAATGGATCAAGTCTTGAGAAATTTTCAAACTCCTACAATCATATTTATTGTTAATTTCAATTTATTTCAGACAACTTATTTAACATAAGTATTTTAAGTCTAGTATGAGCTGGATGATAATGATGATGGTGCTAGAGATGAAGAGTGAGTTACTCTGCAACACTTTATATCACTAATGAAATTTAATATTAAGGTTAAAACTATTAATATTAAGGTTAAAACTATTAATAATGAGGTTAAAACTTATAATCCGTAGTAATTTGACAATATAAAACTAGAAATATCATGCTTTCAGGGAAACATCAATTTTTCAATTGGGAATTCTACTAAAACAATTTATTTACTATGTTTTTTAAATCGATCTTACTCAACAATACAGATACAGTATTCAAATAATGCGCGTCGGCTCCCTAACACAGCGTGACCAACTTAACAGCTGTGGCTTACAAACTTCTCGGCTCCCGAACGTTCAACGAGTTAGATCTTCAACGTGGATTTTTGTATTTTTTGATGAAGAAATAGTGAATTATATTTCAATACATTCTAAATATGAATAAAATATTTTTTTGATGTTATATTATCAGAAATCATGATATTCATGATAATATGTAATATAACTTTTGTTTGGCAGCCTTGCCACTGCCTTCTTGTTTTCTATAGCATTGTAATTGTAATTCAGTAGCCATTGCTTCAGTTCAGCAATCAGCAGTTTCGTGTTCGAGCTCTGTGTGTTCAGACTTCATTGTGCCTTGAAATCTAATAGTTTTTAGTCTTTATCAGTAATATATTTCCCCAATTTATAAAATATGGATAGTTCTAGTGTCTTTCAACATTCCCTCAGTGTTCAGTTCGCGTAAAGTGTTGGTAAAATCTCGCGAATTCCTGAATAATGTGTTTACAAAAAAGTTGTGTTAGCTCAACATTATCCACCCTACCTGTTGAGTCCTGCGAAACAAAGTGCTCAAAAGTTTTAGATGATCGATAATTTTTACGAATTTCTGTTAATTTAACACCGTCAGTGCGTGTCAATTTTCGGCTGACGATGGGAGGTTCTCAAAGTTGTAAAAATGTTGACCCGCCGCCTGTGGATTTGCCCAGGGCGAACACAATTCGATGCAGTATTCGCTCAAAACTTCCAATGCCCGAGCAAACTGAACTCGAAAGGAGGTTTACTAAAGTTTTGGTGAGTTTTTCAAGTTTTTTCCTAAATTTGTGATATTTTTTCCACCCGAAATACCAACTTTTTTGCACATCTGCCGTACGAACATAACCAATAAACTGGTATTACGAAACTGCAGCCAAAGTAGGTGAATACTGATGTAATTCTAGAGTCGCTGCCAATTCTATTTGTCAATCAATTACTGTTGAGTTATACAATAGCACTTTTTATAGTGAATAACTCCTGAAGAAGTCCTTATAAAGGAGAAATTTCAACTACTGCAGTACCGTATCTAGGCACCGAAATATACTCCTCCCGTCCTAGAGAGAAAGGAAAATTCTAAATACCACTTCTATCCCTATAACGATATTAACAGTCAATACGTCTCTTAAGTCTTATAGACTATTATCATATTTATTCATTTAAACATTGATAAATACAATATCATTCTGAATCATAAATGAATGAAAAAGGAACAACAGGCCAAAACTGTATTTTTTTCAAAATTTAGATAGAAATTGTCCAAAAATAGGTTATGTTTACACTTATAGTTAGATAAACGTTATATATAGTGAGTTAAAATTATAGGACTACAGAGTTAAACGATAAACGTTATATAAAGTGAGTTAAAATTATAGGACGACAGAGTTGTCAAGTTTCATAATTCCACCGCCTTCTATAGAAGATGACTGTGATTCAAGTCATCCCATAATATCTTATGGCTATTAATATTGTTGATTCCTTTTAATAATGATCAATTAGCCTACATTTCTTGATAAAATATTTTTCTCTCCAAGACTTGACTTAATAATACATTTCTCTAATTTGGTTTAAATCCTCTGGTAATCATTTAAAATTCTTTCATTGCATACAAACAATTTGGCAATAGTGCGAAGGTAGAAAAGGATAGAGCTATCTTCTTTGTCGAGTGACAGACAAGGATAGCCACACCAATTTTAATCAGGTGCTCACTTTATAACATGGATGTCACTATAGATTCGTTTGGCAGCCTTGCCACTGCCTTCTTGTTTTCTATAGCATTGTAATTGTAATTCAGTAGCCATTGCTTCAGTTCAGCAATCAGCAGTTTCGTGTTCGAGCTCTGTGTGTTCAGACTTCATTGTGCCTTGAAATCTAATAGTTTTAGTCTTCAGTATAATATATTTCCCCAATTTATAAAATATGGATAGTTCTAGTGTCTTTCAACATTCCCTCAGTGTTCAGTTCGCGTAAAGTGTTGGTAAAATCTCGCGAATTCCTGAATAATGTGTTTACAAAAAAGTTGTGTTAGCTCAACATTATCCACCCTACCTGTTGAGTCCTGCGAAACAAAGTGCTCAAAAGTTTTAGATGATCGATAATTTTTACGAATTTCTGTTAATTTAACACCGTCAGTGCGTGCCAATTTTCGGCTGACGATGGGAGGTTCTCAAAGTTGTAAAAATGTTGACCCGCCGCCTGTGGATTTGCCCAGGGCGAACACAATTCGATGCAGTATTCGCTCAAAACTTCCAATGCCCGAGCAAACTGAACTCGAAAGGAGGTTTACTAAAGTTCTGGTGAGTTTTTCAAGTTTTTTCCTAAATTTGTGATATTTTTTCCACCCGAAATACCAACTTTTTTGCACATCTGCCGTACGAACATAACCAATAAACTGGTATTACGAAACTGCAGCCAAAGTAGGTGAATACTGATGTAATTCTAGAGTCGCTGCCAATTCTATTTGTCAATCAATTACTGTTGAGTTATACAATAGCACTTTTTATAGTGAATAACTCCTGAAGAAGTCCTTATAAAGGAGAAATTTCAACTACTGCAGTACCGTATCTAGGCACCGAAATATACTCCTCCCGTCTAGAGAGAAAGGAAAATTCTAAAACCACTTCTATCCCTATAACGATATTAACAGTCAATACGTCTCTTAAGTCTTATAGACTATTATCATATTTATCATTTAAACAATTGATAAATACAATATCATTCTGAATCATAAATGAATGAAAAAGGAACAACAGGCAAAAACTGTATTTTTTTCACATTTAGATAGAAAAATCCAAAAATAGGTTATGTTTACACTTATAGTTAGATAAACGTATATATAGTGAGTTAAAATTATAGGACTACAGAGTTAAACGATAAACGTTATATAAAGTGAGTTAAAATTATAGGACGACAGAGTTGTCAAGTTTCATAATTCCACCGCCTTCTATAGAAGATGACTGTGATTCAAGTCATCCCATAATATCTTATGGCTATTAATATTGTTGATTCCTTTTAATAATGATCAATTAGCCTACATTTCTTGATAAAATATTTTTCTCTCCAAGACTTGACTTAATAATACATTTCTCTAATTTGGTTTAAATCCTCTGGTAATCTTTAAAATTATCTTTTTTCATTGCATACAAACAATTTGGCAATAGTGCGAAGGTAGAAAAGGATAGAGCTATTTCTTTGTCGAGTGACAGACAAGGATAGCCACACCAATTTTAATCAGGTGCTCACTTTATAACATGGATGTCACTATAGATTCGTTATCATACTGATGACTTATCTATGCGTTTTGTATGATATCATATTAAGGCTAACTTTTAATAGCCAATTTTCTTTGTTAGAAAGCACGATTCTACGTCTTCCTATACAATTGTTATCTGAATATACATGCTGAAAGTTAATTAAAGAGACAGTTAATTAAACTGTCAGCTTTCCTTAACATTGGTGTTGCTATCCTTGTCTATCATTCGACAAAGCAAATAGCGCTATCCTGTTCTGTATCAAATTATGGTGGTGTGTATCAAGCTGAGATGATACTGTATCATATTCGAACACTAATTGCTATAGTGAGGTCCACGTTATAATGGTAGTATTTGATTAACATTGGTGTTGCTATCCTTGTCTATCATTCCACAAAGCAGATAACGCTATCCTGTTCTATATCAAATTATGGTGCTGTGTATCAAGCTGAGATGATACTGTATCATATTTTCGAACACTAATTGCTTCTATAGTGAGGTCCACGTTATAATGGCAGTATTTGATTAACATTGGTGTTGCTATCCTTGTCTATCATTCCACAAAGCAGATAGCGCTATCCTGTTCTGTATCAAATTATGGTGTTGTGTATCAAGCTGAGATGATACTGTATCATATTGTCGAACACTAATTGCTATAGTGAGGTCCACGTTATAATGGTAGTATTTGATTAACATTGGTGTTGCTATCCTTGTCTATTATTCGACATAGCAGATGGCGCTATCTTTTTATAGTCCGCAACGTTCCAGATCGTTTTTTAACAATGTGGAAATTAAATTAATTAAAATATTCAATCTAAATTATGAAAATTCATTATTCAAGTATTGGAAAATATATATTACTCTCTTGACGTATAAAATGTAAGTGATTGTATTGAACGAGAATGAACAGTTAATATCACATCAGATATACCCGTATCAGCTTTCCTCAATAGAAGGGAGTGTCAAGGCAGAGAATCGGCAACGCTGTTCTCCTATCTTCCTCCACTGCCATTATAACGTGGACCTCACTACATACATGGTAATTATGGCATGGAATAAATTTAGGCTACTTAAAACTGTGAACTGTGAGGGAGGCTGTGATCCGCTCTGGGTTGCAATGCCAAATGAGAAGAAGAAGAAGAAGAAGAGAAGAGAAGAAGAAGAAGAAGAAGAAGAAGAAGAAGAAGAAGAAGAAGAAACTGTGAACATGAGTTGAATGGGAAGAGTTGATATAATTTCTTAATTGATATTATTTCTTAATTGAATACTAATATCGGGGCACCGAGCTTCGCTCGTTATTTATTTATTGACTTTTGATAAACCGAACACAATTCTTTAAAATGATTGGGGAAGGACTAACAGCACAGCCCAAAACTGTTTCTTTCCCGAATTTTGATTTATACACTACTAGCCGTCAGGCTCGCTTCGCTCGCCATATCCGTCTAGCCAGGGGGCTCCGCCCCCTGGACCCCCGACTGGATCGTCCAAGAATGAGATCAGCAGGCGACATTTTTACCATATGTTAGGACAATCCAGTCGGAGGTCCAGACTAAACGTCTGGCTAAACGGATATGGCGAGCGAAGCGAGCCTGACGGCTGGTAATATAATATTCCCAGGATTGAAGTAGCAGTGCCCAATCAATTTTTCCGCGATAAATGCATTTAGATCTTCAACTTGGTGCCAACCTAACAAAGTCAACTCAACTTAATGCCAACCTGACAAAATTATTAATTTAGTTGGCAGTTTACAACTGTTTCGAAGAGGTACTCTATCTAGATTATAGTTCTATAGTAACATATGATATGGAAATTTCAATTATAATTAAGATATTGGGAGAAGAAGAATATACATGCTAAAAGACGAACTTTAAACCCTTAAAAACAACCCTTAGAGTTAAAATATTGCCAAAAGATTTCTTAGTGCGCCTCTAAAGGGCCAACTGAACATACCTACCAAATTTGAACGTTTTTGGTCCGGTAGATTTTTAGTTATGCGAGTGAGTGAGTCATTCAGTCAGTCAGTCAATCAGTGAGTGAGTGCCATTCCGCTTTTATATATATAGATAAAAAGTCCAGAAAGTAGTTTATGTTCCATACACTTGAATTCAGGTTCAATTTTCTGTTCAAACATTTGAAAACAAAAAAACTAGTAGTTTTGTGAACAGTAGACCTCACGCAGTATTCTCATCCACAAGTACCTGATTGAAACTATAGACCTTATGGAAATACAGCAATAGACTGGCTTCTCCACACATCTGTGTAATCACTTGTCAGCTGATTTATGATGAATAATTCTATGATCTGATGTTTACTCTAATATTGGCGTATGAAGGAGGCTCCTTTTTCCTTTATATCATATCCTTGAAATGCAAAATTTCCAGAAACCTTGTATATACGTCGACGCGCAATAAAAAAAGGAACATACCTGTCAAATTTCATGAAAATCTATTACCGCGTTTCGCCGTAAATGCGCAACATATAAACATTTAAACATTCAAACATTTAAACATTAAGAGAAATGCCAAACCGTCGACTTGAATCTTAGACCTCACTTCGCTCGGTCAATTATAATTTTTATTATATACAAACCAAATTAAATAACAAAATAACACTCACTAATCACTTGAAATTGTCAAATAATGATCAAATTTGAAAATTATGATATAACTTACCTTAGTTTAGGAGGATTATCATGTCATGTCAACAAATCAGATTGTGTTAATCAAATCGATTAAATTGTCTAGCTAGATAAAATTTCTCGCTGATTGATTTATGATTACACAGCTGGAAATAATTCTGTGTCTCTCTCACAAAGGCACACGCATCTTCTGTTATCGAGAGACGACGAAATTATCATCTGTTTTCCAAGGATGAATTATACTTTTAATGTCGTTCAGCGAGTTTTCCAAAGAATGAGACCTAGTGCAATCGAATCATAAACCTACTAGTTCCAAATTTCATGAATATCGTTAGAGCCGTTTTCGAGATCCGTAAAACATAAATAACCAGATATAAAAATAACCAGATTTATAATTTACAGAAATTGCTCCCCTAATATAATAGGATAACGTAGACCTTACAATAGCTGGTGGTTCACAGCATTTAACTTTGGATTTTCGTTTCCTATTAAACGTGGCCACCTCTGTTTTGTTAAGGTGCGTACAGATTTACACGCCGCGAAAATGAGCAATTCACTTTTAATCAGCTGATGCTAAGCTTCTCATGTCTGTATCTTACCGGTTCTGTAAAAATACAGATATAGTCAGCTGATAAAAGTGAATTGCTCATGTTCGCGGCGCGTATATCTGTACGCACCATTACAAATCGCGATTTGGTCCAGTATAATGGTCGCAGTGGCTGTCTTCTTTCAGAAAATGGCTTCCAAATTCTAGAATTGAGTTGGACGAGAGATAACTAATTGGTTGAATGATAATCAAAAAATAGGCTCAGTTTATCTTGAATTCCTAAGAACCATTAGTAACAAAAATATATACAACAATAAACTATCACATAGTGGCTATATTGTAACAGATTGTAGCTCCATTCTTGGTTTTGGTTAATATTCTCTCTTGTTGTGTAGTGATATTCAGTATTTAAACAAAGGGGAATCAGCTCAACCACATTTGGTCTATTTTTGTGATAACTGTATTCTAGGTTGGGTGACGTCATATTTACTGCCTTTTTTAGTTCTCAACGCTTTTTTCACACCTCTTATTTTCTCTTCTTCTTCTTCTTTTCCTTCTGTTCTCCTATTACTACCTTTTCCACCATTCCATCCTCTTCTTTAGATTTTTTCTTCTTCTACTTCTCCTCAACATCATCATCATCTACTTCTTCTCTTGTTCTTCTTAATTGTCATAATCAGAATCTTCTTCTTCTTCATCTACTTCTTCCTCTTTTTTTTGTTCTATATCTTCCTTCCTCTATACCTCTTTTCTTCCTTCATCTTCTCCCTCTTATTTCTCTTCTTCTTTCTCGTTCTATATCTTCCTCTTCTCATCTTTCATCTTCTTCTCCCTCTTCTTCATCTTCTCCCTCTTTGGTAGAGAGTTAGTGGGGAGGATATTTTTAATATTGTTTCCGAAGAATGGGCATTGATATGTCCAAAGCTCCGCCAATTTATGTACATGCATAACAATATAATATCTATAGTTATTATATTACAAATTGCTTTTTCATATCATATACAGTTCAATAATTATTTTCTTAGTCTATATTATGTAAATTCATCTATAATTTTGCTGTATTGTAAGCTATTGTATATAAGTGTATAAGCCAGTGTATATTGTAATCTACATTAATAAAGTACTCAATCAATCAATCTCTTTTCCTCTATACCTCTTCTCTTCCTTCATCTTCTCCCTCCTATTTTTCTTCTTCTTCCTCGTTCTATATCTTCCTCTTCTCATCTTTCATCTTCTTCTCCCTCTTCTTCATCTTCTTCTCCCTCTTATTTTTCTTTTGCTTCAGTTGCAGTCTGCTGGGGGCTCAGAGCTGATAGTCTAACACCACATTTGGTCTATTTTTGTGATTGTTTGGCAATGACGTCATTCCTTCTTTTGTTATCTCTCACACCCTCTCTCTTTCACACTGCTCCATTCTGTATCACACAAACGCACACTCCAATTCTATTTTCCTTTCAAATCTATATAAATATAGTTTCATGTTTTCTTCTTCTATCACTCTCTCTTTCACTCTCTCTCACACATAAATTTCATATTTTCTCTCTGATCAGTTTTTGTTGCATTTTTCCTTCTACAATCTCCTTTTTCTCATTCTCCTCACTCTCATCTACCTCCTCCACATGCTTCTTCTCCTCGTCCTCATCTTTCTCCTTCTCTTCCTCCTCCATATCTTTCTCTTCCTTCTAGTCCTCCTCCATATCCTTCTTCTCCTCCACTTCATCCTTCTCTTCCTCTCCTTATTCCTCTCCCTCCATCTCTTTCTCCATCTTCTCGTCCTCCTGCATATCCTTTTTCTCCTCCACTTCATCCTTCTCTTCCTCTCCTTATTCCTCTCCCTCCATCTCTTTCTCCATCTTCTCGTCCTCCTGCATATCCTTTTTCTCCTCCACTTCATCCTTCTCTTCCTCTCCGTATTCCTCTTCCTCCATATCTTTCTCCTCCTTCTCGTCCTCCTGCATATCCTTCTTCTCCTCCACTTCATCCTTCTCATCCTCTCCTTATTCCTCATCCTCCATATCTTTCTCCTCCTCCTCCTCCTCCTCCATATCCTCCTTCTCCTCCACTCCCTCCTCGACCATCTCCTCTTTCTCCTCCTTCTCCTTCACATCATCCACATCATCCTTTTCCTCCTTCACTTCATCCTTCTCTTCCTCTCCTTATTCCTCTTCCTCCATATCTTTCTCCTCATCCTCCATATCCTCCTTCTCCTCCACTCCCTCCTCGACCTTCTCCTCTTTCTCCTCCTCCTTCTCCTTCACATCATCCACATCATCCTTTTCCTCCTTCACTTCATCCTTCTCTTCCTCTCCTTATTCCTCTTCCTCCATATCTTTCTCCTCATCCTCCATATCCTCCTTCTCCTCCACTCCCTCCTCGACCTTCTCCTCTTTCTCCTCCTCCTTCTCCTTCACATCATCCACATCATCCTTTTCCTCCTTCACTTCATCCTTCTCTTCCTCTTCTTATTCCTCTTCCTACATATCTTTCTTCTCCTCCTATTCCTCCATATCCTCCTCCTCCACTCCCTCCTCGACCTTCTCCTCTTCCTCCTCCTTCTCTACATCTTCCTCTTCCTCTTCCTCCTTTCCCTTTTCCTCCTGCACATTCTCTTTTCTCCTCCTCTCCTCCTCCTCATCCTCCTCCTCCTCCTTAATATCCTTCTCCTACTCCTACTTTTCCAACCCTCACCGTTCTTCTCCTTCTCCACATCCTCCTCTTTCTTTTCTACTATTTTTCTCCTTCTTGTTTGCATGACTCATCCTCTATCTCTAGTGTTTTATTGCTTCCTTTTTTGCTTCCTTACTTTTTATGCGTTTTCGTATCCGGGTTGTCGATATGCATCATGCATACTACACTCTTATAGCAGATATATAACTCCGTCCTTTCTGAACTAGCGTAGCGAGTTCCCACTGATGACTAAACCAATAAATTCTCCACCTCATACTTTGCAGAATTAATTCAATAGTCAGCTATATTTTCAACATTATTGAACGAGCAAAGCGAGTTCTCACTGATTACTACTGAGCCTTGAGTGGCTGACCGTTTGAAGGTTTGCTGTGTGTTCGACGATTACTTTGGATTGCTTTCATCAATCAACTTCAAATTCTCAACACATTTTTTTTAACCGGTATACCGATCTTTTTTGAACAAGCGTAGCTAGTTCCTACTGATGACTAGAGCATTGAGTCGTTGAACTACATATTGCAAGCACACCCTTTTTACTTTCCTTGCCCTATTACCATAGGTAAGGAAAGTATTGCTTTCCGAAAAAATTAAGGTACCCCAATTTCTAAATTTCTATACGTTTCAAGGTCCCCTGGGTCCAAAAAAGTGGTTTTTGGGTGTTGGTCTGTTTGTGTGTGTGTGTGTGTGTGTGTGTATAGCTGCGTACACATACTCGTGCTTCCAACCCGCACCGAGCACGCTCCTCCCTCGTACCGCCCACGTACCACCATCGCACAGCAATCGCTCCGCCTCCGCTCTCTACTCGCACCGATCATGAACGTTACGGAAGATGTTAGATCTTCTCGCGTTCCCCGGTCGAACCATTGTTGCTCGCCGGTCGATCATCAATCGCTCTGCTGGAGTGACGTTCGGTTGCGGAGCGGAATGAAAGTCTGTACGCACCTTATGAGTGTATGTGCGTCTGTGTACACGATATCTCATCTCCCAATCAACGGAATGACTTGCAATTTGGAACGTAAGGTCCTTACAATATAAGGATCCGACACGAACAATTTCGATCAAATGTGATTCAAGATGGCGGCTAAAATGGCGAAAATGTTGTCAAAAACAGGGTTTTTCGTGATTTTCTCGAGAACGGCTCCAATGATTTTGATTAAAGTTATACCTGAAATAGTCATCGATAAGCTCTTATCAACTGCCACAAGTCCCATATCTGTAAAAATTTCAGGAGCTCTGCCCCATCAATGCTGATAGATTCCCAATTATCAGGCTTCAGATACAATTGAAACGAAAAAAATGGAATAGAATGAGCATGAAAATCTCTACAATTAATGTTCAGTAACATTTTCACCTAAAATTGAAAATAAGCTTTAAATTCGAGAAAATGTGATTATTCAATTGCAAATTAATGTTGATTCTATTAAATCATTCACTATGAAGAGATAGCAGACCTCATGTGGGTCTCCATCGTTATTGCCCTGTCACCAGCTGGCTCAAATATTTGAATAGTAGACTTGAGATGCGCGGGAACACTAGCATCAGGTGATAAATTTTCATAACGGCAAGGAAAGTTGTGTGAGTGCGCCACACCAGATTTTTCATGTCTATATTGACTGACATAGACATAGATTGATAGACATAGTATAGTCTATAGCGAGATCCATTACAAACTTGTTTGTGAGCATTAGTTATAATGGCCCCTTGTTATCGGATGGGCACGTTAAACTGTCGGTCCCGGCTGAAGTATGACAGTCGTAAGGCCCATTGACGGCTTAAATTATATATTCAGGCGGTGGAACCCTCCCGCAAGGGACTCCCCACCATCAAAAGCCATACGATTTTACTTTAGTTATAATGGCAGTGGAGAAAGATAGGAGAACAACGTTGCCGATCCTCTGTCTTGTCAATGCCTTCTATAGATGGTAGCTGATACAGGTTTATTGATGTAATACCAACTGTTCATTCCCGTTTAAAATAATCAAATTTTTTACTATGCAAGAAATTATATTTTTCAATAATTTCATGATTAAGATGAAATATTTTGTTAATTAATTATTATCTCTACATTGTTAAAAGACGATCTAGCAATAGAGCAAAGCAAGATAGAGATAGCACTATCCGCTTTGTGGAATAATAGACAAGGATAGCAATACCATTGCTAATCAAATGCTGCCATTATTGACCGAGCGAAGTGAGGTCTAAGATTCAAGTCGACGGTTTGGCATTTCTCTTAATGTTTAAATGTTTGAATGTTTAAATGTTGCGCATTTACGGCGAAACGCGGTAATGGATATTCATGAAATTTGACAGGTATGTTCCTTTTTTAAATGCGCGTCGACGTATATACAAGGTTTTTGGAAATTTTGTATTTCAAGGATAATATAAAAGGAAAAAGGAGCCTCCTTCATACGCCAATATTAGAGGAAAAATCTGGTGTGGCGCACTCACATAACTTTCCTTGCCGTTATGAAAATTTATCACCTGATGCTAGTGTTCCCGCGCATCTCAAGTCTACTATTCAAAGATCCAAGCCAGCTGGTGACAGGGCAATAAGAAGTGTGCTATCTCTTCATAGTGAATGATTTAATAGAATCAACAGTTGACAACAGTTTGCAATTTAATAATCTTATTTTCTCAAATTTCGAGCTCATTTTCAATTTTAGGTGAAAATGTTACTGAACATTAATGGAAGAGATTTTCATGCTCAATCTTTTCCACTTGGAATTTTTTGATTAAATTGTATCTAAATTGGGAATCTAAAATCAAACTTTGCATAGATGGGGCAGAGCTCCTGAAATTTTTACAGATATGGGACTTGTGGCAGTTGATAGAGCTTATCAATGACTATTTTAGGTATAAATTTGATTAAAATCGTTGGAGCCGTATTCGAGAAAATCGTGAAAAACCCTGTTTTTGACAACATTTTCACGATTTTATCCGCCATCTTCAATTGCATTTGATCGAAATTGTTCGTGTAAGACAGTTCGTGTCGGATCCGTTAGTGTAAGACATTAAGTTCCAAATTTCAAGTCATTCCATTAATTTGGAGACGATATCGTGTACACACAACACACACACACCACACACACACACACACACACACACACACACACACACACAACACACACATACAGACACATATCCAAAAACCACTAATTCTGACTCAGGGGACCTTGAAACGTATAGAAATTTGGAAATTGGGGTATCTTAATTTTTTTCGGAAAGCAATACTTTCCTTACCTATGTTAATAGGGCAAAGAACGTAAAAATCAGACTATAGAATTATTCATCATAAATCAGCTGACAAGTGATTACACAGATGTGTGGAGAAGCCAGTCTATTGCTGTATTTCCATAAGGTCTGTAGTTTCAATCAGGTACTTGTGGATGAGAATACTGCGTGAGGTCTACTGTTCACAGAACTACTAATAACGTGGACGTCACTATAGTAAACAGCTGTATCCCCTTTTACAATCTGTCCTAGCAATATGAGAAGCTATGCACTCAACCTAATAACTATATAGGTATAGAGAAAAGATAGCATAAGAAGATAGGAATACAATATATATAGGAATATAGAAATATGTATAGTTAAAGTCCTATGCTGCTATAGTCTATAGCGAGATCTACTTCAAACTTACTATTTGTCAGTATTATTTGCATGGGGATTGTTAGTGTTATTGGATTAGCAATGGTGACTGATTGAAGAGAAATGTGTGAACTGTAGGCGGCTATGCTATGGTGCACTATGTTGTTTACAAGTTATGCTGGCTGATCTCTGTTCAATGTGGCAACACTGCACTGCAATGCACTCTGATAAAGGGATCCTTTCAGCTTCTTCTCTTTCATTTTCTTCTTCTCCTTCTTCTCCTTCTCCTCCTCCTCCTCCTGTCTTCTTCTTCTTCTTCATCATCATCATCTTCATCTTTGCATTGTTCTTGATAGTCGGCTGCATCCTTGAAGGTTGTTGTTCTAATTCGGCCTCGTCTCAATAACCACAAATATTTTGCCATCCTTGTCTATCATTCCACAAAGCAGATAGCTCTATCCTGTTCTGTATCAAATTATGGTGTTGTGTATCAAGTTGAGATGATACTGTATCATATTGTAGAACACTAATTGCTATAGTGAGGTCCACGTTATCATGGCAGTATTTGATTAACATTGGTGTTGCTATCCATGTCTATCTTTCTACAAAGCAGATAGCTCTATCCTGTTTTGTATCAAATTATGGTGTTGTGTATCAAATTGAGATGATACTGTATCATATTGTGTTAATAGTGTTTCATATTGTCGATCACAAATTGCTATAGTGAGGTCCACGTTATAATGGCAGTATTTGATCTACATTGGTGTTGCTATCCTTGTCTATCATTCCAAAGAGCAGATAGCTATATCCTGTTTTGTATCAAATTATGGTGTTGTGTATAAAGTTGAGATGATACTGTATCATATTTTGTTGATACTGTGTTGGGACTGGAGAACTCGCTCAGAAGAAGATGAAGAAGAAGAAGAAGAAGAAGCTTGTAGAATAGAATAGTGAGTCCTTGAACTAGATTAGGATCTTTATTATTTCATCGTGTGCCTACACTTCTGCTCTTTTTATACTGTTGTAATAGTCTCTCATACCTAACCACAAAATTATGATTCATAGTTTTAACAGAGCTTAATGCTCTCACGGTCACAGGCAACGATTTCCTTGTCAATTCCATGCTTTTTGCTATAGTCAGGTCCACGTTATAGTGGCAGTATTTGATCAACATTGGTGTTGCTATCCTTGTCTATCATTCCACAAAGCTGATAGGTCTATCCTGTTCTGTATCAAATTATGGTGTTGTGTATCAAGTTGGGATGATACTGTATCATATTGTGGTGATAATCTACCATATTGTGTTGATACTGTATCATATTGTCGAACAATTATTTATGTAGTGAGATACCCATTATAATGGCACTACAGTATTCGATTAACATTGGTGTTGCTATCGTTGTCTATCATTCCACAAAGCAGATAACTCTATCCTTTTATAGCTCTGCAACGTCCCCCATATCGCTTTTCAACAATGTAGAGTTATAATGTATTGACAATATATGTAATCTCAATTATGAAAATGTAGTATCCAATCATTGAAAAAAATATTTTTTTGATGAGTAAAATATGATTGTTTATTTTAAACAAGAACTCCAACCACCATTTTCAATTTCCATCGTAGTTTACGTGTTTGAACGACTGGCCAATCGCAAGCCAGTACTGATAGCCACGCCTCTAAGCTCTTCCTACTAGAACCTGATTGGTGGACACTCCTCTCCGAATGACTAGTTTTCAAATCTGCCACTAGGTGGCACCAGGTATAGGGTCAACTATTCATTTCTTGTTTGTTGATTCTCTTCATACTTCTGCTTTTTCATTATATTTCATTTTATTTATTCATAGACAATAGATACAATGCAGGTAAAAACAACAGGCATTCGCCCAAAACTGCTTCAAACCTTAATTAGGCATACACAGTCTAGAGGTTATGTAAAAATGATAACTTAATTCACACACTATTTTGAGTCCAAAAAATGTATTTCTTCAAGTCTACAAACAATTTGGCAACAGTGCAGTGTTAGAAAAGGATAGCACTATCTGCTTTGTGGAATAATAGACAAGGATAGGAACACCAATGTTGATTAAGTGCTTACTTTATAACGTTAACCTCACTACAGCAAATTAGTGTTCGACATTATGATACAGTATCAACACAATATGATACAGTATCATCTCAACTTGACACAAAACAGGATAGAGCTGTCTGCTTTGTGGAATGATAGACAAGGATACCTTAGGTACATTGGGATTCCCGTTTACATTAATTCCTTTGGAGGATACGATATATTTGTTCTAATTTCCTTGTTCTAAGTACAATCATAATGCATATCCTTATCTCCATTACGTCAAATGATTCTGCAGCTGATACGTTGAATTATCCTCATGTTATGACATTAATGCAACTCTTGTAGTCTCTGATAGGTAGGATTTGGTAGAGAGTTAGTGGGAAGGATATTTTTAATATTCTTTCCGAAGAATGGACATTGATATGTCCAAAGCTCCGCCAATTTATGTAGATGCATAACAATATGATTATTATCTAGAGTTATTATATTACAAACTGCTTTTTCATATCATATACAGTTCAATAATTATTTTCTTAGTCTATATTATGTAAATTCATCTATAATTTTGCTGTATTGTAAGCTATTGTATATCAGTGTATAAGCCATATATATTGTAATCTACATAAATAAAGTACTCAATCAATCAATCAATGTAATACATTATCGTACCGCAGTGATAAATTTTTAATTAAATTAGATTTATCTATTCTTATCCCAATTAATATGCCGGCTTGTACTCACTAATTCACAATAACTGGCAATATAGCTCTCTATTAAATGAAATTCACGAAATATGGAGTGTAGAATATTTGGTTGGTATTTTTAAGAAATTGGTTGATATTTGGATGAAATGCGAATTGAATTGGGATAATATAATACTGTGTTGTATCTACACTAATCGGCCCACAAACCGCCGGTTATCAAAACTGATATTGGAAGAAAAAAACCGTCTAATATTGGAAGAAAAATATATTCGAAGACTTACATCTCAGAGAAAAAGAAAGAGAAAGAGAGAGAGAGAGAGAGAGAGAGAGAGATGACGAGAGAGAGAGAGAGATGAGAGAGAGAGGTGGAAAGAATGAGTTGTTGTGTGGGGGAAGAGAGATAAGATAAGATCTCATATACTATATTATTGATAATTATATACTCTCTCTCAAAGAGAGAGTGAATGAATGAGGGTGTGTGGGAGAGGTAAGAGAAATAGGGGCTGTAGGGTGTTATAGTAGAGTGTTGAAGTCAAGGCAACAACCCGGATATAAAGAAGAACGCAGAAGGAAAAAGGTAGAAGAAGAAGAGGAAGAAGAAGGAACAGTGGAGAAGGAGGAAAAGAAGAAGGTGTAGGAGAAGAGGAGAAGGAGGAAAAGAAGAAGAAGAAGGCAGGAGAAGAAGTTGATGAGGAAAAAGAAGAATTATAATATAGATTGACGATAAGAAGAGGATTTGAGCACACAATGGAAAAATAACTGTAATAGCAAAACCGCGAAAAGGATCAGAAGGTGTGGTGGGACAGAAAATGAAGAAAGAAGACGAGGAAGAAGAAGGAGAAGAACTGGAAGAGGGTGAGATGAGAATAAGGATGATGAGATGAAAAAGAAGAAGTGGAAGAAGAAGAAGACACAATTTCGTGTGTTACAGTTCATCAACCACTTTGATAGATTTTTCTTTGTTTTTTTTCGATTGGCTTTTGTCTCTGGATTGTTTTATATCGATTCACGATTATCTTGATGCATGCAATCTCACCATAATAATTATAGAGTACTCTATAGTCTACTATTTGTCATTACATACTCTTTCCATCAATATCTCTTGTCTCTTTCTTTTTCTTGAATTTTTATTTATCCTAGAATTTCCAATTTCCTGTCAGCTGTATTTGGGTTTTATCTATCCTTGTCTATTATTCGACAAAGCAGATAGCTTTATCCTGTTTTGTATCAAACTATGGTGTTGTGTATCAAGTTGAGATGATAATATATCATATTGTATTGGTGTTGTATCATATTGTGGTAATACTGAAATTGTCGATATGTCGAACACTAATTATTGCTATAGTGAGGTCCACGTTATAATAGCAGTATTTGTTTTACATTGTTGTTGCTATCCTTGTCTATCATTCCACAAAGCAGATAGCGCTATCCTATTCTACCTCCGCAAAATTTCCAGATCGTTTTTCAACAATGTAGACATATAATCAATCAACATAATAATCTCAATCTTGAAAATATATTGTTAAATAATTGGAAAATATATTTTCCTACAGTTACGTTGAAAAGTGGCCATTGCTGCACTGATTACAGAACGCAAAAAATCTCTTTTCCGCTCTAGTGCGGGAAAAATTTTTCCTGCACTCCAGATTTGTAACATGGCAACGCAAAATAGTTAGTAGGTTATATGGAGCACCAGTGCAGCAAAATAAAAATTAAGTTGGTAACAGTGACTGGTGCACGTTATAAGAATCTTAATGGGGTGGACAACAGTGGATGACAGCAGTTGACAGCACACAGCCGCCCCACCATTCAAACACACATACTACATTCTATTTTATTTATTAATAATAAAATTACACAGATTTACATTTGATCGATTTCAGGCAATTTTACCCATAATCACCCACTTTTCATATTCAATGGTAACTGTACGAAAAACTTAATGTGAAATAGGTGCGCAAAGTTCCTCTGCTGCACTCAACAAACCATTCCGCCCTCGCCTACGGCTCGGGCGTAAACTTTTCTTTCGGTGCAGCAAACTGTCACTTTGCGCACTAGTTGCACAAATAACTATTTCTTGACGAATAGAATATGATTGATTATTTTAAACAAGAATGAACAGTTGATGTTACATGAATCAGCTATCCTCTATAGAAGGCAGTGGCAAGGCTTATCGGTAACGCTTCGCTCCTATATTTCTCCACTGCCATTATAACGTGGACCTCACCATTGTCTTTCTCTTCAATTCTGGATTTTTTGGATTCAAATTTTCAAATTTCGTTGTGTACGTTTTCTATATAGTACTCCTATAGTACTCCTCCGTTTTCTATAGTACTCCTTGGCCTCCTCTATCATTTGCCTCCATTGTACTCTATTCATGGCAGCACGCCTTCAATTGGTGACCCCAACAACTCTTGCTTCTCCGGCAACTGCATCCATCCACCCCAAACTTGGTCCACCAGGGGTCATATCTTTTTCATCTAATACTGGCTTTATTTATTTTGACGTTTGTTCCTTTTTATGGTATCCTTTCTCTAAAACTCCTATAATTTTCTTTTATTCTGGACTTGTTTATTTCTAATTTTTATGTCTAATTTTTCCATTTTTTGTATGTTTCAGGCTTCCATGGATCTTCCACCTGACAAGGCAAAACTGCTGAAACAATATGACGACGAAAAGAAGTGGGGACTCATCTGTGATCAGGTAATTCATTTATTTATTCTAATTAATAAATAATCAAATTATTTCATTTTAATTCAAAATTAATTAACATTATTACATCAAATTTCTAATAGCTCCAATGTTTGTATATTCGTGTCATCTTTGTTGACCGAACGAAGTGAGGTCTGAAGGTGCGTTCAGACTTTGGCTCTGCTCCGCAACCGAACGTCACTCCAGCAGAGCGATTGATGATCGACCGGGGAGCAACAGTGGTTCGACCGGGGAACGCGAGAACATCTAACATCTTCCGTAACGTTCATGATGGGTGCATGATGGGCGACGCGACTGTGGTTCGATGGTGGTGCGAGGGCGGTACGAGGGAGGAGCGTGCTCGGTGCGGGTGGAAGCGCGAATATGTGTACGCAGCTAAGATCAAGTCGACGGTCGGCATTTCTCTTAATGTTTAAATTTATATGTTGCGCATTCACGGCGAAACGCGGTAATAGATTTTCTTGAAATTTGACAGGTATGTTCCTTTTTTAATTGCGCGTCGACGTATATACAAGGTTTTTGGAAATTTTGCATTTCAAGGATAAATAAAAGGAAAAAAGGAGCCTCCTTCATACGCCAATATTAGAGTGAAAATCATACTAGAGAATTATTCATCATAAATCAGCTGACAAGTGATTACACAGATGTGTGGAGAAGCCAGTCTATTGCTGTATGTCCATAAGGTCTATAGTTTTAATCAGGTACTTGTGGATGAGAATACTGCGTGAGGTCTACTGTTCACAGAACTACTATTTATTTTAATTCAAAATTAATTACCTCTATTCAATCCAATTTCCAATAACCCCAATGTTTGTATATTCGTGTTATCTTTGTAGATTTTGTTTCTAGTAAACGGTTGATATCTGACGAGCAGCTTCAAACTATAGTCAGCTCCACTCCACGTTATAATGGCAGTATTTGATTAACATTAGTGTTGCTATCCTTGTCTATCATTCCACAAAGCAGATAGCTCTATCCTGTTTTGTATCAAATTATGGTGTTGTGTATCAAGTTGAGATGATACTGTATCATATTGTCGAACACTAATTGCTATAGAGAGGTCCACACTTATAATGGCAGTATTTGATTAACATTGGTGTTGCTATCTTTGTCTATCATCTGACAAAGCAGATAGCTCTATCCTGTTTTGTATCAAATTTTGGTGTTGTGTATCAAGTTGAGATGATACTGTATCATATTGTCGAACACTAATTACTATAGTGAGGTCCACACTTCTAATGGCAGTATTTGATTAACATTGGTGTTGCTATCCTTGTCTAACATTCGACAAAGCAGATAGTACTATCCTTTTCTAGCACCGCAAAGTTGCCAGATCACTTTTGAACAATGTTCAAATATAATAGATTGACAAAATATTCAATCTCAATAATTAGGAAAATTTAAAATTTAATCATTGAAAAGTGAATAGAAAATGATTGATTTAATAAATTATAATAATCTATACTATAATAAAGGAAAGAACTGGCTTATACAGGTAGGGGATAGGAAATTCACCAATGACGCATCATCACGTCTCAACTACTCAACTCATTAACTTCACATTTTGCATATAGATTCTTAATTCACCAAGGATGGTTATAGGCCTTTTTTATCAAGGTTTTAGTGTATCTTTAATCTTAGAAAAATATATTATGTCGGCAAATAAAACATAACTGATTATTTAAAACAATAATGAACAGTTGATATTACATCTGATAAACCGGTATCAGCTATCCTCTGTAGAAGGCAATGGCAAGGCAGAGTATCGGAAACGCTGTTCTGATATCTTTCTCTACTGCCATTGTAACGTGGACCTCGCTATGGTGGAATCACGGTAAATTGGGATTTTAGTTAATGGGCTATTTTAGGAGCTGCTTCATTCATAAAACTTCACTGATTACAATATGCTATCGTATGTGAGAGAAAAAGAGAATGATAGTGAGAGAGAGATTCAGTGAGTGTGTGTGAGAGAGAGAGAGTATGAGAGAGAGAAAGAACGGATATAAAGAACGAGAAAAATAATAATGTGAACGACTCCATCATTTTTATCAACTATTTCAATTGCAATACTATGATAGGTGGGAGACTGAGAGAAATAATACTCAAAGACAGAGAGAGAGAGCAGATATAGTGAACGGGAAAATAAAAAATATTGTCAATGACTCAATTATTACTTAGAATTATTAAAAATTCCATTTGCAATACTATGATAATATATAATTGACCGAGCGAAGTGAGGTCTAAGATTCAAGTCGACGGTTTGGCATTTCTCTTAATGTTTTAATGTCTATATATGTTGCGCATTTACGGCGAAAAGCAGTAATAGATTTTCATGAAATTTGACCAGAGAGAATAGAATAGACTATTCTATTCTATTCTCTCTGAATTTGACAGGTTGTTCGTTTTTTAATTGCGCGTCGACGTATATACAAGGTTTTTGGAAATTTTGCATTTTAAGGATAATACAAAAGGAAAAGGAGTCTCCTTTGAACGCCAATATTACCGTAAAAATCAGACTTTTGAATAATTCATCATAACTCAGCTGCCCAGTGGACTACTAGTAGCTCTGTGAACAGTAGACCTCATGCAGTATTCTCATCCACAAGTACCTGATTGAAACTATATACCTTATGGAAATACAGCAATAGACTGGCTTCTCCACACATCTGTGTAATCACTTGTCAGCTGATTTATGATGAATAATTATATAGTCCGATTTTTACCATAATATTGGCGTATGAAGGAGGCCCATTTTCCTTTTATATTATCCTTGAAATGCAAAATTTCCAAAAACCTTGTATATACATCGACGCGCAATTAAAAAAGGAACATACCTGTCAAATTTCATGAAAATCTATTACCGCGTTTCCCCGTAAATGCGCAACTTATAAACATTAAGAGAAATGCCAAACCGTCGACTTGAATCTTGGACCTCACTTCGCTCGGTCAATGATAGGTGGTAATGTGGGAGACTGAGTGAAATAATACAGAGAGATTGATTGATTGATTGATTTGAGTACTTTATTTATGTAGATTACAATATATACACTGGCTTATACACTTATATACAATAGCTTTCAATACAGCAAAATTATAGATGAATTAAAATATAAATTAAGAAAATAATTATTGAGCTGTATAAGATATGAAAAACAGCAATTAGAATAACAACTATAGATAAAATAGATAATATTGTTATGCATGTACATAAATTGGCGGAGCTTTGGACATATCAATGTCCATTCTTCGGAAACAATATTCAACATATTCTTTCCACTAACTCTCTACCAAAAGAAGAGAGAGAGTGAGAGAGTGTGTGTGTGTAAGAGAGAGAGAGAGTGATTGAGAGAGAAAGAGCAGATATAGTGAACGGGAAAATATTGTCAATGACTCAATAATTACTAACTAGAATTATTAAAAGTACCAGTTGCAATACTATGACATGATATGTAAGAGACAGAGAGAAAAAATATCATAAAAAGAGAGAAAGAGAGAGAGAGTTGTGTGAAGAGAGAGAGGAGAGATAAATCAACTTTGTCGATGACTCAATTTGAAATTTAGAATAGATGACCTTTGTACGCTATCTTCTCATTCTATTGCATTAACTATGTTTTTAGAAATGAACAATCATATGATTGGGAGGGGGGATCATTAATTAAGAGGACGTGACGTCATAGAGCCTGATGCAGTTACACCAACCTAACGGTATAGAGAAACAAAAAACCTTGATAATGGTACTATTATGTATTATTGGAATATAGTTAGACTCATGTTATATAGTCAATTGAAAAGATAGGACTACAGAGTTGCCGATTCTCTGTTACCACCACCTCCTATAGTAGATGGCAGCGGGATTCAAGTCATCCCTGTACATCTGATTAATTGTTGATGCTTGTTAATAATAATTTATTATATCACTCACTATAGTCACAAAATTATTGGATAAATACATTTTCAGGAACGCCCTCCAATAAATATTATATTCTTTACTGTAGGCCTATATGATAATGTATATTAGAAAATCAATTATATCTATTGATTTTATTACTTTCCTTGCCCTATTACCATAGGTAAGGAAAGTATTGCTTTCCGAAAAAAATTAAGGTACCCCAATTTCTAAATCTCTATACGTTTTAAGGTCCCCTGAGTACGAAAAAGTGGTTTTTGGGTTTGGTCTGTATGTGTGTGAGTGTGTGTGTGTGTGTGTGTGTGTGTGTGTGTGTGTGTGTGTATGAGTGTATGTGCGTCTGTGTACACGATATCTCATCTCCCAATTAACGGAATGACTTGAAATTTGGAACTTAAGGTCCTTTCACTATAAGGATCCGACACGAACAATTTCGATCAAATGTGATTCAAGAATGGCGAAAATGTTGTCAAAAACAGGGTTTTTCGCGATTTTCTCTAAAACGGCTCCAACGATTTTGATTAAAGTTATACCTGAAATAGTCATCGATAAGCTCTATCAACTGCCACAAGTCCCATATCTGTAAAAATTTCAGGAGCTCCGCCCCATCTATGCAAAGTTTGATTTCAGATTCTCAATTATCAGGCTTAAGATACAATTTAAACAAAAAAATTCAGTGGGAAAGATTGAGCATGAAATCTCTACAATTAATGTTCAGTATCATTTTCACCTAAAATTGAAATTAAGCTTTAAATTCGAGAAAATGTGATTATTCAATTGCAAATTCTTGTTGATTCTATTGAATCATTCACTATGAAGAGATAGCAGACCTCATGTGTGTCTCCAGCGTTATTGCCCTGTCACCAGCTGGCTCAAATCTTTGAATAGTAGACTTGAGATGCGCGGAAACACTAGCGTCAGGTGATCAATTTTCATAACGGCAAGGAGAGTTGTGTGAGTGCGCCACACCAGATTTTTCATGTCTATATTGACTGGACTATAATGGCAGTATTTAAAATTATAAATATCAGATATCCAGAGATGACTAGAAGGCGGTGGAAACAGAAAATTGCAAATAATGTCGTGCTATTATTGACCGAACGAAGTGAGTACATCTGATAAATTGTTGATGCTTTTTAATAATCATCTATTAATATCGGGGTACCGAGCTTTGCTCTGGAGTGTAAAAGCATAGAAAATTTGTAACGAAAGATTGAATTTATAGTTTATATTTATTTATTCATTTTCTCTGTCGTACAATTATTTTTACAGTTATATGAGGAGGCACAACAGGCTTATGCCCAAAACTGTCCCTTTTCAAATTTATACTACAGTCCAAATCAAAATCTAGGATAAGCTACTATCACTCATCAAAATAACAATTTATTCACACTTCAAAAAATCTGGTGTGGCGCACTCACACAACTTTCCTTGCCGTTATGGAAATTGATCACCTGACGCTAGTGTTCACGCGCATCTCAAGTGTACTATTCAAAGATCTGCCAGCTGGTGACAGGACAATAACGCTGGAGACACACGAGGTCTGCTATCTCTTCATAGTGAATGATTTAATAGAATCAACAGTTGCCAACAGTTTGCATTATTGAATAAACACATTTTCTCGAATTTCGAACTTATTTCCAATTTCAGGTGAAAATGTCACTGAACAATTATTGTAGAGATTTTCATGCTCAATCTTTTCCATGCTCAATCTTTTCCATCTAAATTCTTTTGTTCAAATTTTATCTGAAGCCTGATAATTGGGAATCTAAAATCACACTGCACTGATGGGGCGGAGCTCCTGAAATTTTTACAGATATGGGACTCGTGGCAGTTGATAGAACTTATTAATGACTATTTTTGGTATAAATTTGATCAAAATCGTTGGAGCCGTTTTCGAGAAAACAGTGAAAAACATTGTTTTTTAGTCATTATCCGCCATTTTTCTCAAGGATATTACGGAGCTTCTGAAATTTTCTCAGTAATTAAACTCATGCCAGTTGATAGGGCTTATAAATAGCTATTCATGGTATAAATTTAAAGAAAATCGTCAAAGCCGTTTTCGAGAAAACCGTGAAAAACATGGTTTTTTAGTCATTATCCTCCATTTTTCTCAACAATATTACGGAGCTCCTGAAATTTTCCCCAGAAATGAGACTCATGCCAGTTGATAGGGCTTATAAATAGCTATCCATGGTATAAATTTGAAGAAAATCGTTAGAGCCGTTTTTGAGAAAAGCGTGAAAAACATGGTTTTTTAGTAATTATCCGCCATTTTTTCCGCCATCTTGAATTGAATTTCTTATTGTCGGATCCTCATGGTATAAGGACCTTAAGTTTAAAATTTCAAGTCAATCGGTTAATTAGGAATGGAGTTATCGTGTTCACAGACATACACACATACACACACAACACACACACACACAGACCAACACCCAAAAATCATGTTTTTGGACTCAGGGGGCCTTGAAACGTATTGAAAACTTGGGGTACCTTAATTTTTTTTGGAAAGCAATACTTTCCTTACCTATGGTAATAGGGCAAGGAAAGTAAAAACAAACACATCATTAATTACAAAATAATAGATTTACTATGAATTCGATTTAGAATGATATACTACAATTTAGAATGTTTGCTACAATATTTTGTTAATATACTATGTATCACTGAAAGTATCTAGTTACTGTTTTGGACTTTCTGAAGTAAACATGTTTTCTAAAAAAAAGAGAAATAGACGAAAATAAGTTTCTCTTGCTGAATTTTTCTTCTCGTGAGATCAGCTGGATGATCCCACACACATGCACTCGTTCACTCTCTTCCATTACGGTACGACAAAATTTCCAGCTGTTTTTCCAAAGACGTATTTATACTTTCAATGTCCTTCAGCGAGTTATCCAAGGGTTGAGACCTAGTGCAATCGAATCTTCATATCATAAACCTACTTTGTTCCAAATTTCGTGAAAATCGTTGGAGCCGTTTTCGAGATCCGTTGAACATAAATACCCATATAACCAAATAAATAAATAAATATATATATATATATATATATATATATATTATATATATATATATACAGAAATTGCTCGTTTAATATAATAGGAAATCACTATAGTCACAAAATTATTGGATAAAGATTTTCGGGAACGCCCTCCAATAAATATTCTATTCTTTACTGTAGGCCTATATGATAATGTATATGATGTGATAAATCAATCATATTTATTTGATGATTCTATTCGTATTTATTCTTGTACTGTATATTTATTAATTTATATTACATACAGAAGCTCACAGAATCGATGAAGAGCCTTATTCACACTAGTAACTGAAACAACAATATTTAATTTAATGTATTTGATGATATATGAGATAAATCAATTATATTTATTTTATGACTCTATTACCCGGTTATCTTGTTATTTACAATAGTTATATGTTGTTGGTAGTCTAATAAATTTCTTCAGTAGTTATCTCTTAATTTAATTACAGTTCTATCTTTATTAGTCTAGTCAATAAATATTTACATTATAATTATCAAACCTTTAAAATTATTATCGTTTGTATTTGATCACTATATAGTGAGGTCCACGTTATAATGGCGGTGTTGAAAGATATCAGAAGAACGTTGCCGATCCTCTGTCTTGTCAATGACTTGATGTAGTTGATACAGGTTTATTGATGTAATATTAACTGTTCATTCTCGTTTAAAACTAGTAGTTCTGTGAACAGTAGACCTCACGAAATATTCTCATCCTCAAGTACCTGATTGAAACTATAGACCTTATACAAATACAGTAACAATAGACTGGCTTCTCCACAAATTTGTGTAATCAATTGACGGCTGATTTATAATGAATAATTCTATAGTCTGATTTTTACTCCAATATTGGCGTATGATGGAGGCTCCTTTTTCATTTTATATTATCCTTGAGATGCAAAATTTCCAAAAACCTTGTATAAACGTCGACGAGCAATTAAAAAGGAACATACCTGTCAAATTTCATGAAAATTACCGCGTTTCGCCGTAAATGCGCAACATTTAAACATTAAGAGAAATGCCAAACCGTCGACTTGAATCTTAGACCTCACTTCGCTCGGTCAATAATCAGTTATATTTTATTGAGCAAGAAATTATATTTCTCAAAAATTTCAATCAATTGAATGAGTTTTAATCAAAAGTAATGAATCCCAATGATTAAGATGAAATATTTTAATTAATTATTAATTATACATTGTTAAAAGACGATCTGACAACAGAGCAAAGCGAGAAAGGGATAGCGCTATCAGCTTTGTTGAATGGTAGACAAGGATAGCAATACCATCGCTAATCAAACACTGCCATTGTAACGTGGACCTCACTATAGCAATTATTGTTAGACAATATGATACAGTATCATCTCAACTTGATACACAACACCATAATTTGATACAGAACAGGATAGAGCTATCTGCTTTGTGGAATGATAGACAAGGATAGCAATACCATCGCTAATCAAACACTGCCATTATAACGTAGACCTCACTATAGCAATATAGTGTTCGACAATATGATACAGTATCGACAGAATATGATACAGTATCGACATAATATGATACAGTATCATATCAATTTGATTCACAACACCATAATTTGATACATAACAGGATAGAGCTATCTGCTTTGTGGAGTGATAGACAAGGATAGCAACACCAATGTTAATCAAACACTGCCATTATAACGTGGACCTCACTGTAGCAATATAGCTTATCATTCACCCAATGCTGAAAGTTTCCAGTTTATATTATCATATTTATATAAATTTCCCTTAACGGAATTCGTTTGTAAAATTATGTTGATTTTGTTTAAATTAGTTTTGATATATTTGATTTTGTTTCCATATCCAATTGTATGTTTAATTTATTCTAGTCTTCTCTCTTTTCGATTTGTCTTTCTATTATTCACTTCTTATTAATATTGTTTGGTTTTTGTTAAATATTCTGTGATTTTATCTCGATTCGTTGAATATAATCCTATATAATTGTTCTTCTCAAATATAATCCTATAGTGAGATCAACGTTATAATGACAGTATTTGATTGACATGGTGTTGCTATCCTTGTCTATCACTCCACAAAGCAGATAGCTCTATCCTGTTTTGTATCGAATTATGGTGTAGTGTATCAAGTTGACATGATACTGTGTCATATTGTGTCGATACTGTATCATATTGTCGATTACTAATTGCTATAGTGAGGTCCACGTTATAATGGCAATGTTTGATTAACATTGGTGTTGCTATCCTTGTCTATCATTCCACAAAGCAGATAGCTCTATCCTGTTATGTATCAAATTATGGTGTTGTGTATCAAGTTGACATGATACTGTGTCATATTGTGTCGATACTGTATCATATTGTCGAACACTAATTGCTATAGTGAGGTCCACGTTATAATGGCAGTATTTGATTAACATTGGTGTTGCTATCCTTGTCTATCATTCCACAAAGCAGATAGCTCTATCCTGTTATGTATCAAATTATGGTGTTGTGTATCAAGTTGACATGATACTGTGTCATATTGTGTCGATACTGTATCATATTGTCGAACACTAATTGCTATAGTGAGGTCCACGTTATAATGGCAGTATTTGATTAACATTGGTGTTGCTATCCTTGTCTATCATTCCACAAAGCAGATAGCTCTATCCTGTTATGTATCAAATTATGGTGTTGTGTATCAAGTTGAGATGATACTGTATCATATTGTGTCGATACTGTATCATATTGTCGAACACTAATTGCTATAGTGAGGTCCACGTTATAATGGCAGTGTTTGATTAACATTGGTGTTGCTATCCTTGTCTATCATTCCACAAAACAGATAGCTCTATCCTGTTTTGTATCGAATTATGGTGTAGTGTATCAAGTTGACATGATACTGTGTCATATTGTGTCGATACTGTATCATATTGTCGATTACTAATTGCTATAGTGAGGTCCACGTTATAATGGCAATGTTTGATTAACATTGGTGTTGCTATCCTTGTCTATCATTCCACAAAGCAGATAGCTCTATCCTGTTTTGTATCAAATTATGGTGTTGTGTATCAAATTGATATGATACTGTATCATATTGTGTCGATACTGTATCATATTGTGGTTGTTCTTGTTCGATAGTGAGGTCCACGTTATAATGGCAGTGTTTGATTAACATTGGTGCTGCTATCCTTGTCTATCATTCCACAAAGCAGATATCGTTATCCTTTTTTAGCTTAGCAAGTTAGCCAGATCGTTCTCAACAATTTAGAAATATAATTAAACAACAGAATATTCAATCTTGATTATGAAAATTTATTATCCAACCATTGATAATTATTATGTTCTTGGAGAATAAAGTATAATTGATAATCCCAAACAAGAATGAACAGTTAATATTTTCATCAGATATCCTGGTATCAGCTTTTCTCCTTAGAAGGCAGTGGCAAGGCAGAGAATCGGCAACGCTGTCCTCTCATCTTTCTCCTCTGTCATCACAACGTGGACCTCACTATAGTATATTCTTTTGAAAATTAAAATATAATATATTTTTTCAAAAATCAATTTTCAACGTCATTTATGTCAAACCATGTTGTGAGTTTAATACTTATATTATAGTTTATTTATTTTATTAATAAAGTGCCGGTTGCACAAAACCTGGTTAAATTTTTACCGTGATTAATTAACCAATCAGAGAAGTCGTCTGTCCAATAAAGCCTCCCTGATTGGTTCTCGTAGAGTTAATCACGGTTAAAATTTAACCGGCTTTTGTGCAACCGGGCCTCAGTATCCTTTTTCAAAACGATTTTCTGTTACTCTCGACATTTATGTCTTAACATGTCGTGAGTAATAAAATAAAGTTTTTAAAGAAAAGGTTCCCAATTTGATTTTTAAAATTTTTACATAAATACGAGTATCGCTTACCAAAATTATATTCTGTCTTATATATATATATTTTCATTCCTTCATTTTTTCCGTTTTCAAATTTCAAATTTCTTTCTTTTTTCAGGAACTCGTTCAAGCTAAAGACCCACCTTCACATTATTTAAATAATTGCGGACATATTTGGATCCCAAGCATCAAGAATTATAGGGTGAGTTCTATTTATTTATTTTTGCGATTACTAATTATCATTAATTATTAATTACCAATTATAATTAATCATCAATTACTAATTTTTACTAGTTTATAAATCGAAATTCGGGGGAGTAGGGTAAGCTCTATTATTTTATTTCTCAAGAAGTTATAGGATGAGTTCTATTTATTTCCTATTTATTTATTTTCGCGATTACTAATTATCATTAATTATTAATTACTAATTATTACTAGTTTATCAAACGAAATTCTGGGGAGAAGGGTAAGCTCTATTTATTTCCTATTTATTTATTTTTATGTTTACTAATTATTAATTACTAGTTATTCCTAGTGTATTAATCAAAATTCGGGTAAGCAACAGTTTTGAGCTGTGCCTGTTTGTCCTTCCCCAATCATTTTATGTCCAGTTACCGAGCTCGGGATTAGGCTAAGTTCTAGACTTTAAACAGCTGGAGTCAGAAATTTGGCTTTCCGAAACGGGGCGTAGTCGCAGATTTTATGAAAATCTTTAATTTTCTCATTTCTATAATTGGTAACGTTTTCCCTTGACGTAATGAAACATTCCTAAATAATTCAAAATAGCTGAAACTACACACTATTTTCTCTTTATGTTATTTTGTGTTCAATTTTCTAGTTTTTCGAAATTCAATTTAAATGTGGACTGTGACAACGCTCCGTTTCGGGAAGCCAATTTTCTGACAACAGCTGTTTAAAGTCTAGAATTTGGCTAAATCACGAGCTCGGAAACCGGCCCTACAAGTAGATTTTAACGTACAAGTAGATGTCAGACCTTTTTGAATATAATATTTGTAACAATTTATTATATTGGAAGTAGGATGTGTGGTATTTAACAGCTAGGGGGGAAGTCCGACCCCATTCAGTTATGAACCAATTGAATGAATTCCCCTCTTCTTTCAATTCTTTTTAACCACCTTTTCTCTCTCTTTCTCCCTGCTTCATCTTCATTCTTTTCCTTCTTCTTCTTCGTCTTCCTTTCATTTTGATAATGTCTCTTCTCACTTTCATTACTTTCCGTTCATTCTCTTCATTCGAATTTCAACATAGTCTTCGTCTTCTCCTCTCTCGATTCCTTGTTCTTCTCTTGCTTCTTCTTCCAACTGCATTCACATTCTTCCTTTATTCTTCTTCTTCTTCTTCTTCTTCTTCTCTCCCTTATTTACATCCCACTACACCTCTTTCCACCCCTTTTTTCAAATTTCTCCACAATCTCCATAATCATAAATTTTCTTTTTTCTTCTGCATCCTCACTTCGTCATCCTACTCCTCTTCTTCTCCTACTCCTTCCCATTCTTCTTCTACTTCTACTCCTTCTACTTCTTCTTCTTCTCTCCCTTATTTACATCCCACTACACCTCCTTCCTCCTTTTTTTCAAATTTCTCCACAGTTATCATAATCATAAATTTTCTACTTTTCTCTTCTTCCTGTCCTCCTCCTCCTCCTCCTTCCCTTTCTTTTCCTCCTCCTACCCTTCCTCATTCTCCTTCACCTTCTCTTGTTCCTTCACCTCATCCTCCTCCTCATTTTTTCCCGTTTGTCCTTCTGTGTTACTCCCTCCTCCTTTCCCTCATCGTCCTCTTTTTCTTCCTCACTCTTCTCCTTTTACTTATCTTCTTCTTCCTTCTCCTTTCCGAAGAATGGACATTGATATGTCCAAAGCTCCGCCAATTTATGTACATGCATAACAATATAATTATTATCTATAGTTATTATATTACAAATTGCTTTTTCATATCATATACAGTTCAATAATTATTTTCTTAGTCTATATTATGTAAATTCATCTATAATTTTGCTGTATTGTAAGCTATTGTATATAAGTGTATAAGCCAGTATATATTGTAATCTACATAAATAAAGTATTCAATCAATCAATCAATCCTCCCTCTTCTCCTTCATCGTTACTTCCTAATCCTCCTCTTCCTTGTCATCCTCTTCTTCCTCTTCCTTATCTACCATCCTCTCCTTTTCCACCTAATCCTACCTCTCTTCTCTTGTCGTCTTCTTCTTCTTCCTCATCATTTTTTCTTCATCTTCTTCTTCTCCTCCTCTTCCTCCCGCTCCTCCTTCTATCGAAAGCATTCACCTCTCCTTTCAAACATTTTCCATTCCCATTTTATCATTAGTTTCTCTCTAATCCTTCATTTTTGTATTATTTTCAGAAACGGAAAATAGTAGGAGACGCCACCTCTACTCAGGTGCTGAGAGACTTGGAAATTTCCCTGCGTACCAACCACATAGAGTGAGTAGAAATTTATTTATTTATTTATTTAATTATTTATAAGGTTAGCAAAAAAAATACAAGAATCGGAAAAGAAAAAACAGGCTATTGCCTAAAACTTCTTCAATTTCCTAATTTAGTTTTAAATTGTCCAAATATTATAGGTTATGTCCATTCAAATTTCTACACCAAATCACAATCTAAAATATAAATTAGAATAAAACAAACAATTTTAAATTTGGATGGATTAATAATAAAGGTTTCTTAAAAACATGAAACAAACTATAAATTCACAAAATAAAGAATAAAAACACTTAAATTTTGAGCTCGAAAATATCACATTCACCATAGCTATATAACAGCTGTTTATCAAAAATTGTCAAAATACATCCAAAATAATTCAAATTAAGGCCCGCTAGGCCTGCTAAGCTCCTCTAGACATCTGTGTAATGCATGCAATGAATAATCCACTTGTCAGCTGATTGATTATGAATAATTCTATAGCAATGGTTTACAAAACATCCCACGGCGTGGGTTGCTTTACGTGGATTAGCGTCGGTCTACTTTGCTGCGGGCCTAATGAATTAAAAAGTAATCAAAATTCAATCAGAAAATATCGTACAGCTACTCCAGTTTCAACCTTATTAAAATATTCTTATAGGACAGTTTCAAATCTTCTACTGAAACATTATCATGATCTCTTCAGAATTTTAACAGAGCTTAATGCTCTCACGGTCACAGGCAACGATTTCCTTGCGAATTCCATGCTTTTGCTATATAGTGAGGTCCACGTTATAATGGCAGTATTTGATTAACATTGGTGTTGCTATCCTCGTCTACCATTCGACAAAGCAGATAGCTCTATCCTGTTTTGTATCAAATTATGGTGTTGTGTATCAAGTTGAGATGTTGTGGTTGTTCTTGTTCTATAGCGAGGTCCACGTTATAATGGCAGTATTTGATTAACATTGGTGTTGCTATCCTTGTCTATCATTCCACAAAGCAGATAGCTCTATCCTATTTTGTATCAAATTATGGTGTTGTGTATCAAGTTGAGATGATACTGTATCATATTGTGGTTGTTCTTGTTCTATAGTGAGGTCCACGTTATAATGGCAGTATTTGATTAACATTGGTGTTGCTATCCTTGTCTATCATTCCACAAAGCAGATAGCTCTATCCTATTTTGTATCAAATTATGGTGTTGTGTATCAAGTTGAGATGATACTGTATCATATTGTGGTTGTTCTTGTTCTATAGCGAGGTCCACGTTATAATGGCAGTATTTGATTACATTGGTGTTGCTATCCTTGTCTATCATCCACAAAGCAGATAGCTCTATCCTATTTTGTATATAAATTATGGTGCTGTGTATCAAGTTGAGATGATACTGTATCATGTTGTGGTTGTTCTTGTTCTATAGCGAGGTCCACGTTATAATGGCAGTATTTGATTAACCTTGGTGCTGCTATCCTTGTCTATCATTCCACAAAGCAGATAGCTCTATCCTTATCTACCTCCGCTATGTTGCCAAATCGTTTTTTAACAATTAAAATATAATAATCAACAAAATATTTATTTTCCAATATTGTAAAAATTATAGAAGTCATATTACATAAATTAAGAATTTAAATATTGTGAAAATTATTCAAATCAAATTATCCTAAATTAATTAGTCAAATATGTAAAAATTGTTGAACTCATTATGTAAAAATTAGAAGTCAAATATTCTGAAATTTAATGTAGTCAAATCATAAATTACGAAGTCAAATATTCTAAGGAACTACCTATTGAAGTCAAAATAAATTAAGAAGTCAAATATTGTAAAAATTATAGGCCTAAGTCAAATTTTGTAAATTAAGAAGCCAAATATTGTAAAAATTTGGAGTCAAATTATGTTAATCGAGAAGATCATTTTTCAAGTCAAATACTGTAAAAAACTATTGAAACCATCCATGGAACCAAATCATAGAAATGTTCGAATACTGTTTCGAATAACTTGAACATGCCAATTGACCGAGCGAAGTGAGATCTAAGATTCAAGTCGCCGGTTTGGCATTTCTCTTAATGTTTAAATGTTTATATGCTGCGCATTTACGGCGAAACACGGTAATAGATTTTCATGAAATTTGACAGGTATGTTCCTTTTTTAATTGCTCGTCGACGTATATACAAGGTTTTTGGAAATTTTGCAGTTCAATGATAATATAAAAGGAAAAAGTAGCCTCCTTCATACGCCAATATTAGAGTAAAAATCAGACTATAGAATTATTAATCATAAATCAGCTGACAAGTGTTTTACACAGATGTGTGGAGAAGCAGTCTATTGCTGTATTTCCATAAGGTCTATAGTTTCAATCAGGTACTTGTGGATGAGAATACTGCGTGAGGTCTACTGTTCACAGAACTACTAGTAGTCCACTGGACAGTTGATTTATGATGAATAATTCTATAGTCTGTTTTTTACTCTAATATTGGCGTATGAAGGAGGCTCCTTTTTCCTTTTGTATTATCCTAGAAATGCAAAATTTCAAAAAACCTTGTATATACGTCGACGCGCAATTAAAAAGGAACATACCTGTCAAATTTCATGAAAATCTATCACCGCGTTTCGTCGTAAATGCGCAACATATAAACATTTAAACATTAAGAGAAATGCCAAACCGTCGACTTGAATCTTAGACCTCACTTCGCTCGGTCAATTATATCATAGTTATGCAAATGGGATTTTTAATAATTCTAAGTAATAAATGAGTCATTGACAATATTTTCCCGTTCACTATTCTGCTCTCTCACTCGCTCTCTGTCACTCTGTCTCTCTCACTCTCTCTCTCTGGTAGAGAGTTAGTGGGGAGGATATTTTTAATATTCTTTCCGAAGAATGGACATTGATATGTCCAAAGCTCCGCCAATTTATGTAGATGCATAACAATATAATTATCTATAGTTATTATATTACAAATTGCTTTTTCATATCATAATACAGTTCAATAATTATTTTCTTAGCCTATATTATGTAATTCATCTATAATTTTGCTGTATTGTAAGCTATTGTATATAAGTGTATAAGCCAGTTGACGTCTGTCATATTTATACAGTTTTAGCCGTGACTCAGAACCAGCTGGCATAATCGATATATTCAAATGAGCGACTCTACCTACTACAGTGGCAGGGGGGGGGGCAAATTCACCATAATTTGTCAGTATCACTAGAATGGGGGAGGTAGTGATGGTGAATGCTGGAAAGACTGTTGTGAAGTGAATATTGCACTGTGTGTACCACACCTATGGCATTTCGCGTGCCTTGCTCTTATTTGGCACACACATTATTGGGGACAAAGTTGGCGAGTGAGAGAGAGAGAGAGAGAGAGATAGAGAGAGAGAGAGAGAGAGAGAGAGAGAGAGAGAGAGAGAGAGAGAGAAGATAGTGAGAAAGAGTGAGGGAGATAGAGATTGATTCTATGCCTTTATTAGGATGGAGTTAGAACTCCAGGTTTCTCTGCCACACAACCCTTTTAAGAAAGATTGATTGATCGATTGAGTACTTTATTTTATTAGATTACAATATATACTGGCTTATACACTTATATACAATAGCTTACAATACAGCAAAATTAGATGAATTACATATATAGACTAAGAAAATAATTATTGAGTTGTAAATAATATGAAAAAAAAACAATTTGTATTAACTATAGATAAAATAGATAATATTGTTATGCATCTACATAGATTGCCGGAGCTTTTTTAGAGAGAGAGATTGATTGATTGGTTATATGCCTTTATTAGGGCGGAATTAGGACTCCTGGTCCTCTCTGTCACACAACCCTTTGAGAGAGAGAGAGATTAGATTAGATTAGAGTTCTTTATTTATGTATGTTACAATATTTACTGGCTTATACCATAGAGAAACAATAGCATGAGTAGATATACCATGGTATAGGACGTTTATGTCGCAACTTTTAACTGTTTTCAAGCCGATTACTGTTGATTATTGTCGATTTTACTGTTTTTACCTGGTAAGAGTGTATGAACGGCACAATATGAGAGACTACCAGTGTCACACAGCTTCACGGGAAAGAATTACATGAACTATCGGCTTGAGATAACAGTAAAAGTTGCGACATAAACGCCCTATACCATGGGATATCTACTTATGCTATTGTTTCTCTATGCTTATACTCTAATTTACATTAAGTGAGGGTAATGCTAGTTATTCAACGAATTTTATAAAGTATAAAATAGTATATTTCACACCTGGAGCAGAAAATGAGATTTTTTTCGGCTCGAAATCGGTTTTCAAGTCCGAGGCCGTAGGCCGAGGACTAGAAAAGATTGAGAGCCAAAAAACATTTTTGCCTTGCTGCAAACGATATTTTTCGCCACACTACAGGTATTGCTGACAAATAAATAAAGAATACTTGTTATCGTACCTATCTCTTGATTTTAGTGAGAAGATTAGCAGTCAGGATTTGATTCTTTTAAAATTTCACTGGAATATCACGGGCGTCGTCATCTTCAAGCATTTTTGAAAATTTGAATGCGCTAATCACAATAAAATTGAATAAAATGGTTGCAAAGCGAATACTGAATTAGTTTGATTCGAAACTCGAACTGAAATAATGGCGACTTTGATGATGAAAGTGGACACTCGCCCGATCTAGCGGATGACTTATTAACTACGGACTTCCAAGCGGCTGGAAAGAGAACACTTTCTGGCCTAGACCGGAAAAGAAACCTGTTTCTTACGTCAGACGAGAGTCGTCTGCAAACAAGGTATTTCAGTTCTACGTAGGGAGTGGAAAACAGCTGCTTTCTGTCAGTGTGGCGAAAAATACTTTGAGCAAAAGAAGAAGAAGAGGCTGTAGAATCGTAGAAGGATTCTTAGAAGTAGAAGTTGAAAAACAATGAAGAAGATGGTAGAAAATGTGTTGAAAATTGAAAATATGGAAACAGGAGAAAAAATTTAGAGTGAGATTGATAAACTACGGTGAAGGAGAAGAAAAGGAAGAAGAAGAAGGAGGAGAGGAAGAGGAAGAAGAAGAAGAAGAAGAAATGATCATAATTGATAGGAGAATATTGGACAAGGAGAAATAAAGAAGAAAGAGACGAAAAAGAAGTAGGAGTAGTAGATGCAGGTGTGGAGAAAAAGCAGGTGAAAAGAATGACACGATCTAAGCTAATAAATAATTTGTATGAAACATTAGCTTTGCACTACAAATTTGGTGAAACACCTCTGATTTGTCAACCTACTCACAGTCTATTTCAATTCTTTATTCTTTATTGATTAATACAATAAGTACATCATTCATTAAAATGATAGGGAAAGAAAATATATGGTAACCTTGTGCTATTCCTCTCCTAAATTTAGATAACACATAGTCCGAAATAGGTTGTCTTGTAGTTCATCAATTCACAAAATCATCGGAGAACAATCCCAACATGTTTTGAATATCAATTACATGGAGAGTTAATCCAATTTAAACTGTAGAATGAAATTGTTTCTCATGGAATAAAATAGATTTCTCATCACCTGATAATAAATATCCATAATTGGGTAAATGAATGAGTGATTGGGTATGAAAGATTTTGGTAGGTCATCGTATTTCTACACAGCATACAGACGATTTGGCAACGGTGCGGATTTGGAAAAGGATAGAGCTATCTGCTTCATGGAATGATAGACAAGGATAGCAACACCAATGTTAAACAAATACTACCATTATAACGTGGACCTCACTGTAGCAATTAGTGTTCGACAATATGATACAGTATCAACACAATTTGATACAGTATCATCTCAACTTGATACACAACATCATAATTTGATACAAAACAGACACCAATGTTAATCAAATACTGCCATTATAACGTGGACCTCATTGTAGCAATTAGTATTTTGATATTATTCGACAATATGATACAGTATCATCTCAACTTGATAAACAAGAACATAATTTGATACAAGACAGGATAACGCTATCATCTTTGTGGAATGATAGACAAGGATAGCAACACCAATGTTAATCAAATACTGCCATTATAACGTGGACCTCACTATAGCAATTAGTGTTCGACAATATGATACAGTATCAACACAATATGATACAGTATCATCTCAACTTGATACACAACACCATAATTTGATACAAGACATGATAGAGCTATCTGCTTTGTGGAATGATAGACAAGGATAGCAACACCAATGTTAATTGACCGAGCGAAGTGAGGTCTAAGATTCAAGTCGACGGTTTGGCATTTTTCTTAATGCTTAAATGTTTGCATGTATGAATGTTTAAATGTTTGAATGTTTATATGTTGCGCATGTACGGTGAAACGTGGTAATAGATTGTCATGAAATTTGACAGGTATGTTCCTTTTTTAATTGCGCTTCGACGTATATACAAGGTTTTTGGAAATTTTGCATTTCAAGGATAATATGAAAGGAAAAAGGAGCCTCCTTCATACGCCAATATTAGAGTAAAAATCAGACTATAGAATTATTCATCATAAATCAGCTGACAAGTGATTACACAGATGTGTGGTGAAACCAGTCTATTGCTGTATTTCCATAAGGTCTATAGTTTCAATCTGGTACTTGTGGATGAGAATACTGCGTGAGGTCTACTTTTCACAGAACTACTAGTCAAATACTGCCATTATAACGTGGACCTCACTAAAGGTCTTAGTTGATTTTTTAGTTTGTTACCTGACTACTTATTGTATTATTGTTGATTTTCTGTTGGTTTCAGATGGGTACGCGAATTTTTAAACGAAGAAAACCAGGGCCTCAATTCGCTTGTCAACTATCTCAGTTTTCGCCTACAGATGATGCACTACGAGCAACGCTCTCCCCCCTCTACCACCGCCTCCGAGGAGCGTATCACCAACCTTGTATCACGTGAGTTTCCTCTCTATAATTTTTATTTATTTCCTCTGTGAATTCATATTTTTCTTATTTTCTTATTTACATCGTACCATAGAGGAAATATAGCATAAGAAGATAGAAGATACGCCATGGTTTGTAGAATTCATTCAAAGTTTGAAAATTTTGGTATCAAATTGTAGTGTTGTGTATCAAGTTGAGATAATACTGTATCATAGTATGGTGATACTGTATCATATTGTGTTTCTCTTCTTTTTTTTTTCTCTGAGTATTTTTATTTTTTTATTAGGAGTAACTTAGTACCATAGAGAAAAGATACGTCATGGTTTGTAATTCATTCAAAGTTTGGATGATTTGTATCACATTGTGATGCTGTGTATCAAGTTTAGATGATGTGTTGATACTGTATCATATAGTGTTCCTCTTCATATTTTTTATTTCCTCTGTGAATTTTTTTAATTGGAGTAACATTGTACCATGGAGAAAAGATAGCATAAGAAGATATGCCATGGTTTGTAAAATTCATTCATAGTTTGGAAGTCTTGTATCAAATTTTGATGCTGTGTATCAAGTTTAAATGCTACTGTATCATGATGTGTTGATACTGTATCATATTGTGTTCCTCTTCATATTTTTTATTTCCTCTGTGATTTTTTTTATTTATTTGGAGTAACATTGTACCATGGAGAAAAGATAGCATAAGAAGATATGCCATGGTTTGTAAAATTCATTCAAAGTTTGCAAGTCTTGTATCAAATTGTGATGCTGTGTATGAAGTTGAGATGATACTGTATCATGATGTGTTGATACTGTATCATATTGTGTTCCTCTTCATATTTTTTATTACCTCTGTGATTTTTTTTTTTTTTATTAGGAATAACATCGTACCATAGAGAAAATATAGCATAAGAAGATACGCCATGGTTTGTAGAATTCATTCAAAGTTTGTAAGTCTTGTATCAAATTGTGATGCTGTGTATCAAGTTGAGATGATACTGTATCATGTTGTGTTGAGACTTTATCATTTATGGTTATAGATAGTATAGATAAAAGATAGCATAAGAAGATATGCTGTGTTGCTTAACCACAACCGCGAGGACAAACTGAGGAGTTGAGCAGAGTATTTGAAGTTTTGTATCAAGTTGTGTATGCTGTGTATGAGTTGATATGATACTGTATCATGTTGTGTTGATACTGTATCATTCATGGTTATAGATAGCATAAGAAAGATAGCATAAGAAGATATGCTGTGTTGCTTAACACAACCGCGAGGACAAACTGAGGAGTTGAGCAGAGTATTTGAATGTTTGTATCAAGTTGTGATGCTGCGTGTATGAAGTGATATGATACTGTATCATGTTGTGTTGATACTGTATCATTCATGGTTATAGCATAGAGAAAAGATAGCATAAGAAGATATGCTGTGTTGCTTAACCACAACCGCGAGGACAAACTGAGGAGGTGAGCAGAGTATTTGAAGTTTTGTATCAAATTGTGATGCTGTGTATGAAGTTGATATGATACTGTATCATGTTGTGTTGATACTGTATCATTTATGGTTATAGATAGCATAGAGAAAAGATAGCTTAAGAAGATATGCTGTGTTGCTTAACCACAACCGCGAGGACAAACTGAGGAGGTGAGCAGAGTATTTGAAGTTTTGTATCAAATTGTGATGCTGTGTATGAAGTTGATATGATACTGTATCATGTTGTGTTGATACTGTATCATTTATGGTTTAGATAGCATAGAGAAAAGATAGCTTAAGAAGATATGCTGTGTTGCTTAACCACAACCGCGAGGACAAACTGAGTAGTGAGCAGAGTATTTGAAGTTTTGTATCAAATTGTGATGCTGTGTATGAAGTTGATAATGATACTGTATCATGTTGTGTTGATACTGTATCATTTATGTTATAGATAGCATAGAGAAAAGATAGCTTAAGAAGATATGCTGTGTTGCTTAACCACAACCGCGAGGACAAACTGAGGAGGTGAGCAGAGTATTTGAAGTTTTGTATCAAATTGTGATGCTGTGTATGAAGTTGATATGATACTGTATCATGTTGTGTTGATACTGTATCATTTATGGTTATAGATAGCGATAGAAAAGATAGCTTAAGAAGATATGCTGTGTTGCTTAACCACAACCGCGGACAAACTGAGGAGTGAGCAGAGTATTTGAAGTTTTGTATCAAATTGTGATGCTGTGTATGAAGTTGATATGATACTGTATCATGTTGTGTTGATACTGTATCATTTATGGTTATAGATAGCATAGAGAAAAGATAGCTTAAGAAGATATGCTGTGTTGCTTAACCACAACCGCGAGGACACACTGAGGAGGTGAGCAGAGTATTTGAAGTTTTGTATCAATTGTGATGCTGTGTATG